>NC_072738.1:136445384-136594666 GCF_026930045.1 Uloborus diversus
TATTCGTAATAAACCACAAACACTGTTCAAAATTTGAATTTTTTCCTGACTGTAGCGGTAAACTGGTTTAAAATGTTTCTAAATTAGTTAATTTATTCCATTCTATAGTAAAGACTTGATAAAATACTTTAAAGAAAAGAATCGGACCGAAAGCAAGGTAAGAAAAGGTCAACCAGCAAAGTTGACAAAGCGTGATCAAAGATTTACAGTTAAAAAATTTATGAAAAATACACATTTGAGTTCTGTAAACGTTTCTGCAGAATAAAGGGAAACTCTTTACATTTAATTTTCATCTAAATTTGTTCGCCAAGTTCTCTGATTAGCTGGATTAAATGGGACCTCTTCCCGCAGAAATTTTCTTGTCTATGCGAAAAACAGAAAGCTTACGCTTTTCGTCGCAAAATCAATGATAAATAAGCTCAAAACGTTTTGGAATTATGTCTTTCTTACAGATAAAAATGAATTCAACATTTTTGGTTAAATTGTTGTATAATTTCAAATAGAAGAAAAAATTAGGAACTTAATCTTAAGAGCTTAGTTGGACCAGTTAATCAGGATGGTGAAGGTGTTCTAGTGTGAGTGTGCATATCAGCATCAGGACTTGGTACTTTCAAATTTTTTGATGAAATAATGAATCATGCCGTTCATTTAAATATTTTAAAAAACAATTTAAAACTCTTAGCTAAAAATTTGGTAATCGGAAACAACTTTTTTTTAATCAAAATAACGATAAAATGCACACGGTTTTCAACGTTTGCACCTAGTGCCACAAAAATTGTCCTAGGTTTGAAAAACACCCCATAAATCTCCAGATTTGAACCTTATGTAACATATTTAGAGAAATCTGGAGTCTAGATTATGAAAATACGGCTTTGAAACGAAAATAGAGCTAGAAACAACAAAACTCGAAGTGTGATTGAGCACTTACTCAGAAATTACGCAAGAAAAAAAAAAAGAATGAAATCTATTCCCAGACGTTTAAAAGGAGTTGCTGATACTGCATGATATTCTATTAAATACTAACTTAAATAAAAAGTTAGATTATTCAATGATATATAGACATTTATTAAAGTGTATGTAAACTTTTGTGACATAAAATTACCGGCACTTTCTAGTTTTTGATTTTTAAAAAAATAAGTTTTAATATTTTTTAAAAATATTTCATGTAGTTTTGTTGAAAATTGATCATACATCAATTAAATACCTATTCCGAAATATTAATTCTAACCAATGGATAGGGTCCTATTTCATTGAAAGTCGTAGGTATGCGAACACTTTTGGGAGCTACTGTAACTACAAACTAATAGGTGAGTGATTCAACACCAACTCAACCAAAATAAAAAAAGTTGATTGCATGACCGACTCGGATTTTCTTTAAATTTTTACACAGATTGATGATATAGAAGCATGAAAAAGTCCATATTTTTAGGTTTCTGCTGCACTTATTTTTTGAGATACGGGTCCTCGAAGTTTGTTCACCCGCTCAAAATGCCAAGAAATTGATGTCATTTAAATTTTTTTTCTTAAAAAGTTTACTCATGCAATATAGAAGTGTTTGGTATCTATGAAAACTAATCACGCCGTGCTTGCAGAAAAATAGTACAATGTTTAAAATGAAAACGGTTAAGGTACAGTACTCTTAGAAGTTGCTACCACAAAAATTTGATTTTGCCGATTTCGCTGAAGTTGAGACATTGATTCCAAAAATAGGGAAACAAACCAATGGTTTGTTTACTTTTTGGTAGTCTACTGGTTCCCACAATAAATTATTTGGGTTTCACAATCCTTCTTGGAAATATTTAAGCTGAAAGACAACCCGTAAAGCAAAAAAAAAAAAAAAAAACGCAATTTTGACCATCTTGGCAGTCATTTTTCTCCTAATGGGAGAGCACTAGAAACTTATTTATTTCTTAAAAAATAAGCTACTGATGTGTTAGCTATTCACAGGAAAAGAGTTTACCTTTGGATATTATTTGCATAAAGAGAAATCCCGCTGATAGCATATGCATGTTTTCCTCGTAATATCATATGCTTGTGTTCGTTCCCTCAGACTTTACACTAATAAAAAAGAAAAAAACTGCACTTATTAATTGTACTATGTCTAGAAGAATTTAAAAAAAATAACATATTACTGCATTTAAAAAAAATATTTAGAAAAAAATTCTGTATTTTTATAACAATATACAATATACAACATTTGATAAAAACAGAAAATAGACTTTTTTTTTCCCCAAAACTGAACAATTTGTATTCATAATTATAATGTACTAAATATTTTTTTTAAAAAATCAGTTTAAAAAAAAGGAATTATAAATATTTATATCACAAGCAATATAAGTTGAAATTAGCATAATATTGAAAATTGATACAAACATAATTTTATTTAGCTGCAAGCGTAAGTTCCTGTATTTTTTTTTTCTTCCCTACAGCAGATACTTTAATCTGATTAGATATGTTTGCAGACACAATAGATGCCGAAAGCATAGATTTACTAATCGGAATAAATGTATGGTATTCTCTTGTAGCCTCAATTGTTGCGGAAAAAGCTAGTCTTTCAGAAAGCAATTCTTTTGTGTTTGCTACATGTCCTTCAGATGCGAAGAAAAAGTTGATCATTTTAAAATTGCCTTCACAATAATATATTTTATTCAAATACAAAAGTGACGACAAGAAACAGGCTCTGGGCCCAGCTAGGCTATTCTTGGTCCATTTATCAATCCGGAATGAAAATTAAGAACCCTTCTTAAAAACTGCTCACCCAGTTGTTATCTAACAGCTACTTCTAGTAAACTATACCAAATGCGTAAAGCATTGCTGAAGTGGTAATTTTTAAGCCGCTACAGGAACTGAACGATAAAAAACTTTAACTAAAGTGAAATTTAAAATTTTACAAAAGTAGATCATGCTTTATTGTGTAGCATATTTCCTTCTAAAACCATAATCCTTAAGAGTCTGAAATTAATAAGTTTTTTTTCGTTCTTTTCATTATGCTTTACAAATTTTTCTTTATTTCTAAATATTATTTGTGCTTTCTGAAAAAGTAGCTTTTACCGCAACAAATGAGTGTACAAGAGAATATCATAAATTTATTCCGATTAGTAAATCTATGCTTTTGTGTATCTGTTGTGGCTGCAAACATATCTAATCAGATTAAATTATCTGCTGTAGAGAAGAAAAAAAAATACAGGAACTTACGCTTGCAGCTAAATAAAATTATTTATGTATCAATTTTCAATATTTTGCTAAATTCAACTTATATTGCTTGTGAGATATTTATAATTCCTTTTTTAAAACTCATTTAAAAAATATTTAGTGCTTTATAATTATTATATTTAAAAAAAAATATTATAATACTTTATAATATTTTTTTAAGGGAACCGGGACGTTCTCGGCAACGAAAAGAGTTAAACTTTTAGTTGCAAATCACGAGGTGTTTATTCGTTTTAAAATCAAGTGTGACTTATATTACTATTATTATATTATAGTAATATAAGTCTCTATATTACAATAGTAATAAAAGTCATTTTATTATTTATATAAAACTATTGTGTATAGAAATAACGTAATCTTCTCATTGTAAACCAGTACAAATATTTTTTTTCCTTAAATAATATATTTTTGAATAGTAAATAGAAAATATATAGTTGCACGATAATTTGAAAATTTATGACTGCAAATAGGTGCGCTTAGCTAATACAATTCTGAATTAAATCACTCTAAACTTCAATACTATACAGGCAAAAGCTAACAAACAGTGAGCCTATTATTTTTCAATTACCTTCAAATTAAGAAACCACAAAACATGTTAAAATATAGTATTTCATAAAATCCCGAGAAAGTACGATATTTTTCACTAAAATTAGCCTCCTAAAAATACAATACCTAAACAAAAGTAAAAATATGTTTAACACATACGAAATGCTTGTATATGTTGTAATACAAAGTTTCATAATCATACATTGATATGAATTTTATCTAAGCGTACCTAAAGTTTAAAATGATGTGTTTTTCTGAAAAAACGGGAAAACGTGTTGATCTTGACAATGCTGGTAAGCATGCGATACGCTTCCCAAACTGCTTACGACGAGACATTTTCTGTTTTCGTTATGTTAATAGAAAAAAAGAGTAAAAGTAACTGAGATGAAAAGTTCGGTGACATATTTGATGAAAGAAAACAGTGGTTTATCAACATTCAATCTAGATGCCGCCCCTTTAAAAGGGGGCGTGGCTTTTTTGTTTACATTTTAAATAGTAAATTAATTAGCTTTCGGAATTTGATACCCACACAATATATGCATTTTTGGAATCAGGGAAGTGTCCCTTATTTTATGCAGCTAAAATTGAAAATCGATTTTTTTGAACGTATGAAACGTCCCGGTTCCCTTAAATGCAGTAATATGTTACTTTTTTTTTAATTCTTTTAGATATAGTACAATTAATAAATGCACTATTTTTCTTTTTTTTTATTGTAAAATCTGAGGGGACAAACACAAGCATATGGTATTGCGAGGAAAACATGCATATGCTATCAGCGGGATATCTCTTTATGCAAATAATAACCAAAAGTAAACTATTTTCCTGTGAATAGCTAACATATCAGTAGCTTACTTAAAAAATAGAAATAAGTTCCTAGTGCTCTCTCTTTAGAAGAAAAAATGGCTGCCAAGATGGTCAAAATTGCGTTTTTTTTGCCTTATGGGTTGTCTTTCAGCTTAAATATTTCTAAGAAGGAGTGTGAAACCCAAATAATTTATTGTGTAGTTATTTATAGGGAACACCAGTAGACTACCAGAAAGTGAGCAAACCATTGGTTTGTCCCCCCCCCTTTTTTGAATCAATGTTTCAATTTCAGCGAAATCGGTAAAATCAAATTTTTTGTTGGTAGTAACTTCTAAGAGTACTGTACCTTAACCGTTTTCATTTTAAACATTGTAATATTTTTTTCCTGAATGCCTAGTGACTAATTTTCATAGATACCAAACACTTCTATATTGCATGAGAAGAATTTTCAATAAAAATAAATTAAATGACATCAATTTCTTGGGATTTTGAGCGGGTGGACAAACTTCGAGGAATCGTATCTCAAAAAATAAGTTTAGCAGGAACCTAAAAATTTGGACTTTTTTATGCCTCTATATCATCAATCTGTGTACCAATTTTAAAGAAAATCCGAGTCGGTCATGCAACCCCCATTGGTTAAGTTAGTATGGAATCACTCAGGTGCGATAATTTCCGCCAATAAACCAGTTGATCACTTTCCCGTCGCATCTGTAATCAAACAGTAAATTTGTAAAATTTTCGCAAAAGAATATTGATTTTAATATTAAGATAGGATGTCCACATCTTAGAAATTTCAGATAAGTATTGTTGTGTTTCGAACCACATAATATGATGCTGATTTTTTAAAGCTTTTACTGTTTTATTTATTTATTTATTTTATTTTATTTTTATTATTTTTTTTTTTTTTCGCTTATGTTTCGCGAAATGCTCTGCAAAAACAGACTGCTTTCGCTGCATTTTCAAAAACTAAATGAATAAAATATATACTGTCTCTCGCTTGCGTTGTACCAATTAAGTCGTATTTTTAAAAACACAAGATAATTATAAATATAACTTAAAGTAAGATTTAAAGTTAATTTCCCTGTGTATTTCTACCTGCTTTGCCACTTACTTCGACATCACTATTGGTAATTTTAAACAAATTTATTTCTAATAGCCCTTGGCCAAAAGTTGGTAAACATGTCTCACAATAACTTCACCAAACCATGTCTTGTTAATATTTCAAATCAATGCATCCAACTTTCATTTGCAAGGCATTTAGTATTGGATATTTTGATCGACAAATGTAAAATGCAATTTCCAAACGAAGTTTTACATCATCTGAAATATTAGCTCAGATGCAACTTTCATAAAGTCCCTTGAAATATTATTCTTGATATTTTGGTTTTAGAATATGTCTATTCATGTAGGCAAACTTTAGAAAAATGAGTTGAAATAAAAAGATTTTAAAGAATGCTGATTTTAAAAGCAATATGAATACTTCATTGAAAAGAAGAAAAAAAAAAAAAACATACATTAGTCGTCGATGGAAACTTGAAATATGATGGATGCTCTTGGATCATATATGTTAAGCACGTAGTATAGCACTAGAAATTTAATTTCAAATATTTGAATAGAAAATTAGTACATAATAATCATTTATGCCAGAACGTAGGATTGTATAGTTACATAGCATATAGAATACAAAACACTGTAATTTACTTATCAAAGTATACATTGTGTAAGATGGTAAAACAGATGAAACGACTAAACCTTGGATTCTTTCGGTTAAAGAAACCATGAAACCAACTACGCCAATACCTACGAACAGCGCCTAATTCGATACCTGTAATTGGTATAGAAAATAGGTGGCACTTGTTTAAAAATAATGGCAACCCGTTAATGGTGATTTATTTGAATGCAGTGAAATTTATCTCAAACAATGACAATGTGGAGATAATTTGGATATTTAGCCAAAACCACATGGTCCCTATAGCCAGTACTGTAGTTAAAGGAAGAGGGTTTTTTTTTTTTTTTTTTTTTGAAGAAGGGGTGGGGCGCTTTTTTAAAGGGATTCATGGTAAAAAAATATTGTTTAGCCAAAAGAGGAAAGTTAAGAATACTTATGCGCTACTTTCATTAAAAAAGACATATAATAATTTAACTTAAAAATGCTCTTTTCAAACAAATTTACTTAAAATTTGCATCCCTTTTGCAATATCAAACCATATATTTCGGGAAACGGTGTTATCCTTTCCCCCAACTACAGTACTGCCTTTATATCCACCAAGTGTCAAGTTTTGATATGGTGCTTTTTATGTTGCTTACTTTTCAACTTTTTATGCAATGACTGCATGATTTTCGTTTAGTCTTTAAAATTGAAATTTAGAGTAAGGATTTAACATACTCTTACAATGAACTTTATTTTACTATCATAATAAAACATTCCGAACAAAACCATTGTAGAATTACATATCATTTTAGCAAGTATATGAATGATTTTCAGTAATTTATTGTTCATGAAACTTGAACAATTGACCTGAGTAATGAGCATATCACTTTAAAGATTGCTCAATATTGCATAAGAATGATGTTATTTTCAGTGGTTTTAGGATTGAAATATAGCACGAGAAAAAAGTACTTCCGCAGCTAAAACTAACACACAAAACAAGATTTGCATTATGACAGTTTATAAAAAAAATTTGTAATCTTCCCATGCCAAATGCGTTGTGACTGCTCGTGTGAAAATAACTCAATGTCCATTGCGTTAAATATTGAAAGCATCTAGATTTGTTAAACTTTCTAAGGCAACATTTTTATAAATCACTTAAAGAATAGATAGTGCTGCTTGATAGAAGCTTATTTCTAAAGCTTTTGAAATATGCACATTATTATAATGGGGTTGTTTCTTTCAGTAAAATGTACTACTTTTAGTCACTGAAATTGATAACATAATTAAAAAAAAACATGGAGCCAAAAAAAAAACTTTTATTTTCCCAACAGTTTTTTTTTTAATTACTTTTTTTAAATGTCCGACTTTGTAAATAAGGCGTGGTCTTTATGACGCACAGGTAATGTACTTTATACCCACCTAGCGCTACTCCATCGGCGCGCAAAATGTTGCTTACAACCGTGCTGCCAGGACATGATAATTTGCGCCTTGCGCTAATGGCAGCAGTAAATGGCATTTCATCCCTTGTGACGTCATGTGCAGAAGCATAAAAAATGAAATTGAATCTGCACACCGATTAAAATAATCGTTTAAAAATATTAATTATTGTCAAATTGTTTAAAAAAGAGCTAAATCCTATGTTTTTTTAATTTGCTCTCTCAGAAAAAAATTACTCTTAAAATTTTTGAAACAACCCAGTTATAGATAACCCTTTTGCATCTGAATTTTAATACATATTCCTTAAATGTATTTATAACCTTTCAGTAGGCTTAAAAACCTTGCAACGGGTTGGAAACTGTAGGAATCAAAAAATAAACGCTTCATCACTACAGATAAAATTAAAACACTTACATCTCGCAATTTTTACAAAACACTGCTCTGGCTCCTGCATTCATGAAATAGAAAAAAAAAGCAGAAAAATAAACGCCCAAAGATTTGTTAAAAATAATCTATACGATCTCCAAAATATTTATTTTTTATTTAAACACAAGTTTTTTTACAGAGAGCTTTCAGAAGGTAATTAAAATAAATACTTAAAGGGTTTTTTTTTCGACTTAAGCTCATAAAATTCCTACATGACTCTGCCTGACGCAATATGAACAAACACGGAATAAAAAATGGAAACTTGATTTTTAATTACTTTTAATAACCTCTTCCAATAATGATAAATTAATCTTCAATACATATGAAACATTAACTCGATTAATATGAAAAAAATTAAAGAAAAGAACAATTTAAAAAAAATGTGCGAAATGAAATTGTAGGGTGAACGTTAATAGTATAACGTTTCATTAGTTAATTCCATGAAGTTCACTAGTTACAGTACACAATATACGAAATCATTAGCGTAGAAAACTTCAGGAAAATACAAAACCCTAAATTTTAAACAAATATGTTCAATATTCACGAGTAAGAAAATAGATTTTAAAAGCTTTAGAACTTGGTTTCTTCCCTTATTAAGCAATCGATTGTTGATACGCTTGTTTAATGTTTTTGTATGCACAAATGCTGATGTCTGCCATTTATAATATGAGTAATATTATAAAGAATTAATCATATATATTTATTATATAATGAGTATAATATATATATGAAGTATTATATATCATAATTAGATTAAAACTTAGTGAAAAGAAGAAGTGTAGTCAAATGTATATGTTCGAAACCTCGTAAGTACTGGTGCATAATATACTTATACCTTAACTATAACGTTAACTGAAATTTTTATAACACTTTGGAATATTATATACTTATATGATGAAGTGATGGGAAAGATTTACCAAAGTACTTTTGCAGTTACTGAAAATTTATATATTTCTGTATGATTCCTTATTTTGTGTAATTCATGGCATTTTAAAAGATATATTTAGGTTTTTTTTCCTTAACTCTCGTTAAAGGCCTGATTGGTTAAGTAAAAATTTAGGTGCACTTAGACGCAATTTTTGTTGTAATAATATGTGTTTTGTTGTAAATGTTTTTGCTCATTGAAATATTACTTGCACAATTATTTGGAAATGTTATGTACGAAAAAAAATAATATAGTATTCAGAGCTTAAATAAAGTATTTATTTATTATCTTTGCTCTTATTTCATTTTGTTTTCATAAATTGACTTCAATGGGGTTGTTTCCTTCAGCCAAAGGCACTACTTTTAGTCGCTGAAGTTGATAGAACAAGCAAAAAAAAAAAAAAAAAAAAAAAAAACATGGAGCGAGAAAAAAATTTTCATTTTCCCAACGCTTAATTTTTAATTTATTTTGTAAAGTGTCCGATTTTGAAAATAAGACGTGTCTTTATGACGCCACAAATGATGTACTTTGATGCATCTGTCTACCGCCTTTCCATGTTATGATAATCTAGAAATGAATTAAATATTGCACTATACGCTTGCTATCAACCATATCGTTGCCAAATGAGTCAAGAAGCGAATTAAATATTGTGCTCTGCGAATGGCTTCGGTGAATGGCATTTCATCATTTGTGATGTCATCGGCAGATGCATAAACACTGAAAGCTCAACGATTAAAGTATTCTTTTTAATATTAAACTTAGTCAAACTATTTATAAAATGGATGGATCCTTTGTTTTTAAGCATGTTATTTCAGAAAAAAATACTTTTAAAATTTCGGAAACGACCCCATTCTAACCACACACTAAGATACTCTTGAGTCACTAAGAAGCAAAGGGATACAAATTAACTTATTAAAGTTTTACCCTAGATAGGCTTAAGTTTACCCTCTCATTGCGTATCCCGCAATTTACACTGGTAAACGAAAATTAAGCTCTTCCGCATTTTTCACATTCCCCACATACTTTTAAAACAGCTTCCCCAATTTCATCATTTAACTGTCAGTAATTCATTGTCAGAAGTATTCAGACTGACCGTTCGCCTATTTTGCAAGTCGCATACCTTCTAATTTAATAAAGAACGGTTTTTACACAAAATGTATTGTTTCCTGGTCAAAAACAAGTAAAAAAAACCCAAAGAAATTCAAATTTGACTTATTAGTTGTATTGAGAGATTATTTATTTTCATGTTCACAACAACGTTCCCTAAAATTAAAAATAATAATAATAATATAATAAAATAAATATCATCATTTCATCTTTAACTGTCAGAACTACGTTGCTTCAAATGTATTGCAGTGTAAAAGAAAACGAGCTGATGTGTGCATCACAAGATATCTTTTACCCCAATTTAATGTAATTTCTCCATTGCTGGCAATTTTAATGTGATTCAATAGTTTACTCTCTAAATATCACAAACAGTGGCCGAATTGAAATTAGATTTTTAAAAAAAATCGAAAAAATCTGTCGCCAAATTGGCAACAAAACTGGGCGACCAAAAGACTGGCGATATATCGCCAAATGTCCGCCAAATTATAACACCACTTGAGTTTACATCGAAATTAACAATGATTTCCCTCCAAAAAGGGGCAAAAAACCCTAT
This sequence comes from Uloborus diversus, assembly GCF_026930045.1. NCBI lineage: Eukaryota > Metazoa > Arthropoda > Arachnida > Araneae > Uloboridae > Uloborus > Uloborus diversus. The sequence goes on from NC_072738.1 coordinate 136,456,044, forward strand.
TTGGAGCATACGAATGCAACCAAAAAGGAAAATGCACAACTAGACCCCACTAGGAGTCTCGTACTAAATTTCAACTTTCTAGGACATTCCGTTCTTGAGTTATGCGACATACATACACACATACGCATATACGCACATACATACGTACATACAGACATCACGAGAAAACTCGTTGTAATTAACTCAGGGATCGTCAAAATGGATATTTCGGGTGTCTGTACGTTCCTAAGTACATATCCGCGTGTGGTCGGGTTGAAAAAAAAACTCAACATTCATTTGGGGGTGAGCCAAATGGAAATTAAGGCCGATTTTGGGGGGGGGGAATTTTTTCGCGAATACAATACTTCCTTTTTTGTAAAAGGAAGTAAAAACACTCTCTAAAATATAATTCAAATCTGGTATGTTAAAAGACAATTAAGCATGTGTAATGCTCTCTATATATGTAGCATTTCCAATCATAGATACCCAAACACACACACACGCGTTCACAAGCACACACCTACACATATGTGTGTGCGTGGTGAGTGTGTACTCTTCCAAAGCTATTAAATTACGCAAGAGCTGAGACGGATCAAATACCAATAGCTGTCAACTTATTTATTCAACCCAAAATCTTCACTGCGTCCAAAGGAAAATAAAATAAATTCATATGCACTAGGATAGTTCAGCTGCGCTCTTGCATTTCCTAAGAGGAATATAGTGAATGCGAACTATGAAAAAAGTCTTTAAATGAAGCTGATCTCTATTCACTTGATCACGTTTATGGAAGATTTTACATCATTAAAATTAAATGATAGGACTAGTGGCCACACTATGCCATGAAAGGATAAACCTAATTAGATTTAGTTAAGAACTATTAATTTGTCTCATTTTTACGTTTGCAATGTAATACAAAATTCAGGAGATCTTCTAAATTCTAAAAACAAATTTATGCACTTATTTCTATCTTAGGTATATTTTTACATTTACAGCTACTTGTAGTTGCAGCTATCATAGAGCTCAACTGAATAATAATGAGATCAGTTTTTCAAATTGATTTCATCTTTTCAATATAGTTTTGCTCGAAGTAGAAACTTTCTTACAGTGTACTTAGTTTTTCGTCCTTTTTAAATTTCTACGATTATTTTATTGATACCTTTATAATTAATAGAGCTAATGTGTATGTGTGTGTTCGCACAATCAGAATGTTTTCTAATTACGCAAAAAAAAAAAGCTGAAAATAAGTTTATTGAATCAAAAAGGGTGAATGGTCAGTAGTTGACCTCAAGCTAGTAATTGACTGCTGGAGTACAAAAATGTTTAAAAGCTAAAATAAATAAGTAGGTATAATTTATGTTTAAAAAAATCTACATTTTTTTTTGATGTTACCTTTTGAGAAATTCTGGAGTTACAAAAGTATAACAAAATTGTCTTTTTTGTGTGATTGAAATAAAATGAAGTTAAAACTGCAGAATCTATTCTGCGATGTACAAAATTCAATGGTACGTAAACATTTTTAGCCTAACTATTTACCGCCGAATTCTTAACCTTTATTTCGTTTTATTCTCAGTAATACAGTAAAACAAATCCTTTGAACACAGTCTTTTCACTGAAGTACAGCTTATGTGCCTGAAGAATTTTAGCTCTTTCTGTTAAACGGAGAGATATTCCAAGCACGCAATGATTAATTCCTAAGAATAGCGGGTAATTTTTCTTCCTCATTTTTCATTATTAGCAGGGGCATTTGCTCTCAAAACATTTAAATTCCCCGCGAACTGCTCTTCCCTTTCAATGAACAGGGGTAAGGGAAATTGTGCCAAAAGATAAAAAGGAAAAGAGTAATTTACATAATACTTAAACGGTGTTAATTGGATAATGGCAGAAAAGTGAAATACTTTCCCTTTATCAGAAATGCATTGAAGGAAATGAAAAGATCTTTATTCAAGGAATAATAACTGGTTAGGGGATTAAACGATGAAACTGTTGACTATTGTCTGGAAAGGTTAAAGAAATTAAACTCGTTGAACATTCAGATATGTATTATCTGGGTTAGATTATTTTTGTTTTGCTTTAAATGGTGGAATAATCTCAACAAAAAGTATTACGTTGACAGAAATTTGTTTAATTATTTTTCTAGTGAAAAGCAACTCTTGAAGAAAATCAATGATCGTTGAGAGCTTAAGTATGGCTTCCCCGTATTTTTTTCTCTAATATATATTGGTTCTTATGAGTTTACTTCCGATTGGCTAAGACTTTAGCTTTGACTATTCTATTTGATACAATAGGGGTAAGGAAAGCTATTATAGATTGACTACAGCAAAATGACGGAAGAACTGGAAGCGGAAATAGACCGCTTTAATAAAAAGAAAAAAGAAGAAGAAAAGAAAGGTGAGATCAGCGAGATCGCGCTAGCAGTAAAACCTTTACTGCTCGCGCATTCTTTAATGAGAGAGATCCAGCTCAAATTATCTATTCATTCTGATCTACTATATATGGTCATTTGTATTTTCGAGTGCAAAATTAAGCGGTCCGTTTGCACTTCCAGTTCATCTGCCATCGCTCCGTGTAGTCAAGTTTCCCTTTTTTTAAACTACGGCCTTGCGTTGTCGATCACAGTTACTGGCGTTGTGCTAATGTAAAAAAATTATCCTCAATCATTCCAAGCATGAATACGCTCGTCCAAGGCATCTCATCACCAAGGACACAACTGAATCAGTTGAAAATAATGTGACGCGACAACCGCGTACCGCCTTCCATGGTTGTTATTGAATTGGCAACTGGTAACTAAAGGCAAGTCTATCACGCATAAGGAAAATGTATATGAAAAAACCTTGGTGCTCGTGTTCCTAACTAATGTGACTAATACACATCTGCAAAAGCTGGCATCCCTGAAAACTAATATATGCGTTCGTTTCCGCCTGTAAACTTGACGTTCCTCTTTCTACCTCTTCGGTGGTCATACCATAGCTCTGTTTGTTCTGAAATTCATGACTTACACTTAATTGCGTTTATTGAAGCTTTTCTGGTGACTTATTAAGTACAGAAGATTTTTTTAGAGAAATGTTAAGGTGTCCTACCAACATGATTCATCGTCAACCCTGACCACACAAGAGACAGCAAAACTGTTTTCTTTAGCAAACGAAAAGGTTTTATGATAGCACACAGACCCAGGTAATACACGTGTCGATTAAACGTTTGTAAATGGTCGTCACAACTTTGACATCCGTTATAAAACACTTTTGAAACGAAGTTTGTCACCTGGGTATCTACTGTTCTGGTGCCTGACCAAAATCAAATAGTATAGTGAAACAAACCCTAACTGTCTGTAGCCCGTCTTTTCTTATCAAACAAAAGAGAAACCAGGAAATCTCACAACATACGTATGGAGTAGTAGAACACGTGACGCAACATCTGTACAGTATCCTCATTTCGGAAAGTAAGAACTATTACGCTTCGATTGGTAAATTTTGTCCACGAAGATACTGTGCTTGAACTGGCAGCAAACGTGCCATATCTCTGGGGTCAAGCTTTATCAAGGACCTTCTCTGTCGAAAATGAGCCGTATTGACCTGATCGGTAAGGTGTTTGACTTGTAGCGGAGTAAGTGTGGGAACTTACCGATAACAGCCTACATGAAAACATACATGCATACAACAGCATAGAATTATACTGCATACTTATAAATCAATGTTTTCTGAGAATTCGCTTAGTGTTTGCAAGGATTTGAAGCATACACAATCATCAAAATTGTAAATATTAAAAAAAAGAAAAAAAATTTGAATTTTGACATTTTGAATTCATGTTTTCGCAATCACGAGTGTGTTTGGAGGCCCCAATGTGAGTATGTAGGCGTGTGTGTCTTTGAGTAGGCATGTGCTTCTGTGTGTGTGTGTGTATGTAGGCGTGTGTGTCTGTGTGTAGGCGTGTGCGTGTGTATGTACGCGCGCGCGTGTGTGTGTGTGTGTGTGTGTGTATGTATGCTACAGTGTGTAAGCATTCATGTGTGTAGGCATGCGTGTCTGTATGTATGCGTGTGTGCGTGTGTGTAGAATAGGGAAGCAACCTGGAGACGGTTTTCGCTAGAGGAACAGCATCGTGAGGCCGATTGACGGTGGTACTGCAGAGGGAGGCGGGGGGGGGGACAGAAATAAAATCATAGGAATTCAAAACGGTCAAATGAAGACAATAAGCAATGTGATTGCTCAAAAAAAACGCTTTTACTATAGATATTTTTTTCTCATATAAATAATATATATAATGAAATAATAAACCTCGCTAGAAGTATTCTGTTAGAAAACTCAACCAACACAACATCAATATTTAAAATCAATGCGATAAAGGTACATAAAAAACCTTAAAATGCATAAAGAAACCATTAACAAAAGAATATAAAAGGACAAAGCATTTCTTCCTGCGTCAAACACTTTTTTAACAGTAACACACGGCATTTTTGCTTTTATTCTAAACAAAGATTTGCAGTCTTGACTTGAACTTTATTTACTTATTTGAACTTGGTATGTAATCTTAATAAGATTTCCTTTATCTCGGGAATCTTTGAAAAGATGGCCGAAGATTCGAAACGTGTTTTCCTGAAAGAAACAGTAAGGTTAAAAAAGAAAAATAGCACAATAATACTTTTTTCTGAAAAATAAACAAATCTTTATAGTGATTTTATACACGCAAGTTCCATTAAATATAATGTACAACGTTTGCTGCAGTAAAATAGTGTAGTTGAAGTGTTAGTAAGCTTCTTTTTTTCTTACTTAAGGCGTATTCTTTTTTAAATATCAAAAAATTTTGAACAATCACGAATTGATTATTTTTCTTACTTGACTAGTTAAATTCTGGCTCCATTTGTTTTTTATACTTATAATACAAATTCCTCTAGACCAGGGGTTCTGAAACATGGTGTTGCGGCACCCTAGGGTGCCGTAGGAAGAGATCAAGGGTACCGCGACGTGTTCCTGTTATCAATATATTTATGTTAGGTGAGTGCCAAATAAAGTCACTTGGACCAATATGGCCATCCGATGTTTTTAAATGTGATTTAATATTTATACTGATATTAAAGACGCTTTCAATTAGTTTTGTTTGATGCTACTTTGGGCATTTTTGGCTTCATCTCTGTGTGATCTTTTCCCAGAGCATTTACCCTCATTAAGGTCTATGTTTTTAGTAAGGCTTTTCTTTGCTAAAACTGCTGGGAAACAAATGAAGTTAAATTTTGATATTTCGAATGTTTTTGAAATCTTTTTTTTTTAACAATCACGATTGTTTATTGCTCTCGCTTGTCTGTTTCTGGCATGCTATGATTTTATTTTCCCCCCGCTTCCCTCTGCAGAACCACCGTCGACCGGCCTCACGATGCTGCTCCTCTAGCGAAATTCTTTTCCAGATTGCGTCCATATCCGACACACATACATACACACACGCATGCCTGCACACACACACTCACATACCGACACACACACACACACACATATCCCCCACACACATATACACACACTCATGCCTGCACACAGACACAAACACACACCTACACACACACACACAAACTCGCACACACGCGCCTGCTCACAGGCACAAACACACACACCTATACACAGACGCAAACACAAACACCTACACACACACAAATACCCACACAAATACACACATATACACTCATGCCTGCACACATGCAAAAAAACACGTGATTGCGAAAAACATAATTTGAATTAAAGATGTCAAAATTCAAATTATTTCTTTTTAAAATTTGTATGGCTTGCCTGATGAATATGCAAAGTTGGACTGATATTGGGATTTGAACCGAGAGGTAACCTTATTTTGCACACCTACGCACTTACCTCAAGTAATGAAGAAGGATTAGGGTTCCGTGAGAAACTTTCCAATTCTTCCACGGGTGCAGCCAGTCGAAAAAGTTTTTGAACCTCTGCTCTAGACTATATCGAATGGGCTCTGGAATATATCTGTCTCTCAGAGCCAGACTGAGGTAAGTAACGTAATCGCTTCTCTACAGGAGTGAAGGAAAACCTTTGTCTGGTGAGTGCAAAGGATGAGACGCGTGCTCTTTCAACACTGGCAAATATACTCAAAGACCTTTGGAATATATTTAATGATCTTTGTTTTAAACTACAGCAAGTGTTTTTTTTCCCTCAAAATTTTAGAGATGGGCATTTAAAACTAACTTTACACACATACACACTGACACACATACACGCTGACACACACATACACCCGCCTTTACATACATACACGTTTACACACATACCCGCCGTTACACACATACACTCACGCCTTTGTGCATACACGCACGTCTACGCACACACACAAGCCTAGCCTGCATATGCACGCACGCACGCCTACACACACACAACTATACACATGTAACCGTCCAGGAAGAGGGGCAGGCTTGAGGGGACAGAAGCTAGTTCTAGAAATAATAACTCCAATGAGTAGGATCCTGCCGAAACTCGTTATTGCGAAAAACAAAATTTGAATTCCAAATTTCAGAATTCAAATTAGTATTTTTTTTTTTTTCACTTTTAAAATCGCTTTAACCAAGATTTCAAATTTTAACCTAAACGTAATCGATGTATCAACTGTGACTGAATCCAATAAAGATGAGATAAATAAATACCTTTGAGCTAAAATGTAAAATAAGAAATAACTACGTTAAAAAGCACTTTTTGACGTTGTTATATCTTATTTTATCATTTAAGATGCTCCTAAAAATTAATAGAATCAAAAATAAAAGCGTTTTGACAGTTTCACTTTTAACTAGTTTTCTGAACTACATCTGTCAATTGAAGATAATTGCCATCCGAGCGTTTGCGGATAATTAATGGGGTGATAAAAATTTAAGGCGACGAATCTTTTCACAACTTTTGCAAAATGAAATCTGAAAATAAACTAAGTGATTAATAAGAGCGGGAAACTTAAGGAAAGCAATTTCGAAGAACTTTGAATTCAGAATTTTTTACTGCAGATTCCTAAGGCTTTTAAAACCCAGGTCAAAATAACAACTTTTAAATTTTCTCTTTAGCATACGTTTTATGAATAAGTCAAAAGAAAAAAAGGTTGCGAAGAAATGTTAGGGGATTTTTAGGTCTAATGGTTTATTTAGCAATATTTGCAACATCAAGAGCGCTAGCGGCTTAATATTTGGTTATTAAAATTTTAGGAGATCATTAGTAGAAAAATCGATCAACTACCTAATTTTTTTTCAGGCTTTCAAAAACTATGATACTTTGAACTGTATAAAGAAAATTGGAAAAAAAAAAGGTTTTTTCGCTCCGCCGCAATGTACAGAATTAGCATAAAAGAATGTCCCGATTAAAAAAAAATATATTTCATAAGCTATTACACTTAGTACTAGAAAGGATGCACAAAAATAAAGATAAACTGTCCAAGTTTTTTTTCCCCCTCAGAAATGTTTGATGTATGCGCCTTTAGTAACGCGACACACATCTATAATATACATTTTGGAGTGTTTCGCAGTCAATGTTTGGTAATGCCACATATATCGATCCTTTAAGTTCTCGCAATGTTGCAGGCAACGGTGGTGTATAAACACTGTCTTTGACGAAACCTCATAAAAAATCACGTGGGGTTAGGTTTCGAGATCTGGCTGGCCAACGCTTAAAGATTAAATCATCATCACTTGCTCGACCAATCCAGCGTTGCGGAACGTATGTGGCACAGCGAAGTGAGGGAAGGGGGTTTAAACACCCAGAAGAGGTCTTGGTTTTAACATTGTTGTCAATACACTTGTAAGGACTGTTGTGACAAAAAAAAAAAAAAAAAAACCCTACCGGAAGGAATTCCTGGCTGGGTATTTACTTAAGTACAAGAAACCTTGGACAGGTTTTACAGTGTTGGCCAAATTATTAGCCAAAGCAACTAAAGAGTTTTTTTTTTTTTTCTGTACACTATTTGTAGTATTTTTTTACTGTTAAAGTACAGTACATACTGTACACTGATTTACGTTATTTTAGCATTAATTTAATGTTTGCAGGTGGCAGCACTGTCTGCTTTGTTTATGTTCTTTGTTTATCTACCTACCAGGAACATAACCTCAATCAGCTTAAACATTTCACTAGTTCTTTTATTAGTGTGTTCGGTTATATTTAAAGTTAGTTTTAGGTAATTAGTGAGTATGTGTATGTGAGTATATATAATAGTGAGTAAAAACAATTTTTTACCTCATTTTTAAAAAGTTAAGAAATGGTGTAAACCTTGTGAAAAGTATGCCAAAAAGACTTTAAATGCTCATCAGGAACAAGGGAATGCATACTAAATATTAGATAATTATTTCACTCTTCGTTAATGTGTCTATAGTTATAAAATCAATAAAAAAATTGTTTTTAAAACAATCTTAGTCTAATAATTTCGCCAGCACTGTTTGTATCATTTATAGTGACTAGTCGACCCGTGCGGAACTCCGCACTGTACTTCGAATCGTTTCATAAGGCATTTAAAAATTTCAAAGAAAGAAAATTATGAAGAAAAACCGAAAAAAGTAAACGGAAAAAAGTAAGCGCACAAGAGAAGGCATGTAATTTGAAGACATCAGTAACAAAACCTCGTTAAATACAACGTTGTGATAATTTGATCATCGCTCCCCTTTTGGTTGTACGTATTTTCAATGAAAAAATAAATATCACTAGTCGACCCGTGCGGAACTCCACACTGTACTTCGAATCGTTTCATAAGGCATTTCGCTCTTTAAAAATTTCAAAGAAAGAATATTATGAAGAAAAACCGAAAAAAGTAAACGGAAAAAAGTAAGCGCACAAGAGAAGGCATGTAATTTGAAGACATCAGTAACAAAACCTCGTTAAAAACAACGTTGTGATAATTTGATCATCGCTCCCCTTTTGGTTGTACGTATTTTCAATGCAAATATAAATATCGTTAAAAGTGTGGCTGAGTGACACGTGAAAGATCAGTAATTTTTCATGTGAAAAAACAGGTTGTGGCAAATACAGTCCTGCCCATGTGAGCATCTGACGGAAAAAAAGAAACATTAAAGAGATATTTAGTGGCACGGATTCGAACTGGCGCCATTCTGATTAACAGTACGACGCTCCAACAAACCTAGCAACTGTGTCTTCCTTTTCGAATGCTATTCATAGAAGGAATGCGTAATAAAACACAGTAAAAAAGTTTTTCGCCGAAAAAAATATAATAAGACCATGCGTCTATGTTTTGTCATTAGCCAGCATGACACGATTTAAAATTATTCGTAAAACATGAAATTTGATTAAAGAATGAGGAAGATCTCACGTAGCGATTGAAACAAACATTCTAGAGAAGTAATAAATTCGGTAGAAAAAATAAGCGTTTTTATTTTTGAATATTCAACAATTTCCCATGGCAGACTTCTTTAACCTGTACGGCTTAAAAGCCCGCACTTGTTTTTCTTTTAATCGAACACTTAAATTCAAAACCAAAACCAGTTGAACTGAGTCCGTTTTTTAAGTGTAATTTTTCGAACGTAGACAAAATGTTTTTTTTTTTTTTTTTTTTCAGCCGAAAGCAGAAGAGTAGAAAATGATTTCTTACTAATGAAGTTGATAATAATTTTAATGTTTTATATCGTATTCGAATAAATAATTAAAGATTTACTGGTTGAAACTCGTAGTTTTAATTTGACGTCGTATTTTTTCATTTGTACAAAAGTTCGAACACTGCTATTAGAAAAATCTACATTTCAGCATACAATGAAAATGTTTTTCTGCACAAAAAGGATTCCCTTGAGGTATATCTAATATTTTTTTATGCTTACATTATGCTCAGTGGTCTGGACGGAGTCAAAGCTTAAAAAAAAAAGAGAAGAACACCCTCCGATTAGCAGTCAACTTATCTGAATGATAACTGTAGCCTGCATAATGGAGTCGAAACACCAAATAGCATTCCCACTGCATTTATTTTATTACGTGTGTTATCTGTTGTATTGTATGAGTACATGTAATGCATAATATTACTGTAAATTTGCTATTATGTCGGACAGCCCGAACTGGCCCGAAGTTTAGACAGTTTATAGCCGAACGCACTACCGAAAAAAATAAAAAAAACCACAGGTAGTTTTAATTTTTTTTTTTCTTGCCGAGAAGTGTTTTTCTTTAAAAAAATTTTTACAATTTGTTATCGCAGGCTGTTTGAACCGTTATGACTTAGATGGCAGCACGTGTTCATCATTTAACAGCACGGTTAAAATACAAAATGATTTGAACTAAGTTCTTTTTTAAGCGTAGCTTTTCAAATGTAGTAAAAATGTGATACGCTATTTGTTTTTTTTTTTTTTTTGTTTTTTTTTTTTTTTTTTTTGCAAAAAGAAGAAAAATATATATATTACCCTTTAAATTGAGGTAGTATTTTTTATTTGTACAAAGAGTCAAAAACTCATTAGAAGAATCTATATTTCAACATACGATTTATTATATTTTACTGAACGAAAAACAATTCCAATGTAGTCTGAAATCTTAAACCTGATACTTATATTTTCGCTTACATTATGCTTTAATTTTCTTCCCGGAGCCAAAGCTTAAAAAAAAAAAAAAAAACCTTACAATTGAGTATCCATTTAGCTCCGTGTTGCATCAAGCTTTCATAACAGCTACGAGCGTTTTTTACCCCATGTATTCCCTCATATTTAATATTCATTGTTCATGTAATGCGCGATATTTTTCTAATTTTTTAATGCAGATTGTCCGGACGTGGGCCCGAACACGCATTCTCCTGGTTACCAATTGAACGCTCTGCCGATCAAGCTATTCAGCTCTGTCGGTAACCGTGCAAGTTAAAGTTATAAATTTAACCAAAAACCTCATTCTGGTTCTTTAAAACAGGTTTTTTTGCCCGAAAAAAACAACTTTTAGACCGTGGGTCTATTTTTCATCAGTAGCCTGCAGGATAAGCTTTAAAATAAGGTGTAAATCAAAGAAATCGATCAAGAATTGAGGAAAATCTCGCGTAGAAACCAAAAACATATTACAGAAATAATATATAAGGATAAGTGTAATAGTTGATGCAATATAAATTTTTAATACCGGGATTTTCCTTTATCCTTACCCTGTATATACAGTACCGTTTTCTGCAGAAGAAAAATATTTGTCAGCAATACCAGCAATGAAGCATTCGTCCATTATGGCGTAGCCATTTTTATTCTTAAAGGGGATTTTTAAAGCTCTGTCATTTTATTTGACTTGATTTTCTGTAGCACCACTTCAGCCTTTGCAGCTACTTGCGTCTTTTTCAAGCTACTGAAACATCTCAATAAAAAAAGACAAAATATTTTTTAAGTAAACCTTAAAATCTTTTAAGGAATAAGAGCTTACCAGAAATGTTTTTTTAGTGGGAACAAAAGAGGAGGTGGAAAAATAAGAAAACTTGCGTAAGAGCAATTAAAATACCTTAATTGGGACTTAACACAAAAAGAAGCAGTCACAAAACAAGTTCACAGAGATCAAGTTTTGTTTTCCTTCGTTATAAACAATTAAATTTTGTAGTCATCTCTTTATGTTTTCAACGTTTCGGAAGAAATGTTTTTTTTTTTAACCTTTTATAAAAAAAGATTATTGTTAATAAATTAAATTTTTAATGCATCTGTTTTAAGAGGAGATCGATGAAATGTAAGTCAAAATATAATGAATTTTTCAGTGTTTTGACTAAATTTATACAAAATTCATTTAAAACTCACGATTATCGGCGGTCGGTTATCCGCCATTTTTTTTTCTTTTTAAACTGTCAGTAAATGTTTCTTTAACTTATTATTGTGTTATTGTTCGTTTTTAGCTTTTACATATGCTCATTTTTTACACTCAATGTTAGTAGATGGAATATAGCAATGCGTTTAGCTATAATTTAAATGCATATATGAGGGTTATTCATATTTTTTAGCTAGTATCCTTATATATTATTTCTGTAGCCTGTTTTTGGTTTCTACGCCAAATTTCCCTCAATTCTTGATCGATTTCTTTGATTTACGGCTTATTTTATAGCTTATGGTGCTGGCTACTGACGAAAAATAGACCCAAGGTCTGAAAATTGTTTCTTTTAGCCGAAAAACCTGTTTTAAAGAACCAGAATGAGGTTTTCAGTCAAACTTATAACTTTAATTTGCGCTATGACCGGCAGTGCTGAGTAGCTTGATCGGCAGAGCGTTCTCTTCGTAACCAGGAGATTACGCGTTCGGGCCCACGTCCGAACAATCTGCAACAAAAAAATTAGAGAAATATCGCGCATTACATGAACACTGAATTAAACGAATAACAACTGTGAGGGAATAGAATAAATGAGAAGGAAATGCTCCTTGCTGATATGAAAACATTCAGTGATTTTGTGCTAAATTACTTCGAAATTGCACGTGTTTTTTTTTTTTTTTTTGAAGCTTTGGCTCTGGAAAGAAAATTAAAGCATAATGTAAGCGAAAATATAAGTAACAGGTTTAAGATTTCAGACTACAATAGAATTGTTTTTTGTTCAGAAAAAAAATAATAAATCGTATATTGAAATATATATTCTTCTAATGAGTTTTTGACTCTTTGTACAAATAAATAAAATACTACCTCAATTTGAAGGGTAAAATATATATTTTTTCTTCTTTTTGCTAAAAAACAAATAGCTTATCACATTTTTACTACATTCGAAAGCATAGTTCAATTTATTTTGTATTTTAACCGTGCTGTTAAATGATGAACACGTGCTGCCATCTAAGTTATAACGGTTTAAGCAGCCTGCGATAACAAATTGTAAAAATTTTCAGAAATAAAAACATTTTTCTTCAATATCTTATCTTATATATTAGTCCCCTCTCATTTTAAAACTTATCAGGCTGGCCAATGACAAAAAAAAGACTAACGGTCGAAAATTCAAGTTTTCGAAATCGCCTCTTGCTGTTTCAAAACCTTGATGCTGCCTGTAGTTCTTATGCATTTTTTAAAGCAAAGTTCTAATGCAGTTTTAAATATTTTACGTCACTTTCGGCAAAAAAAAAAAGCCTATGTGTGTGTTTATATTTTAATAAAGCTTAACAGCACTGGACTTAGTTGTTCGGTTTAATTGATTAGTTTTTTTCAGTAGAGCGTTCGGCTATAAACTATCTGAACTTCGGGCAAGCTTGGGCTGTCCGACATAATATCAAATTTATATTAGTATTACGCATTACATGTGCTCATAACATACACACCTAATAAAATAAATGCAGTGGGAATGCTACTTGGTGTTTCGACTCCTTTATGCAGGCTACAGTTATCATTCGGATAAGTTGATTGTTAATCGAACTGTGTTCTTTGACTACATCCAGACCACTCAACATAATGTAAGCATAAAAAAGTATTAGATTTACCTAAAGAAATCCTTTTTGTGCAGAAAAACATTTTTATTGTATGCTAAAATGTAGATGTTTCTAATAGCAGTGTTCGACCTTTTGTACAAATGAAAAAATACTACGCCCGATTAAAACAACGAGTTTCACGCAGTAAACCTTTAATTTTTTATTCGCGCGAATACGATATAAAGCATTAAAAGTATTATCAACTTCATTAGCAAGAAATTATTTTCTACTCCTCTGCTTTCTGCTGAAAAAAAAAATACATTTTGTCTACGTTCGAAAAATTACACTTAAGAACGGACTCAGTTCAACTGGTTTTGGTTTTGAATTTTAAGTGTTCGATTAAAAGAGAAATATGTGAGGGCATTTAAGCCGTAACGGTTAAAGCAACCTTCTCTGTGAAATAGTTCAATATTCAAAGATAAAAACACTTATTTTCAATCAAATTTATTACTTCTCTAGAATGTTTGTTTCAATCGCTACGTGAGATTTTCGTCATTCTTTAATCAAATTCCATGCTTTGCGAATAATTTTAAATCGTATCATGCTGGTTAATGACAAAACACAGATGCATGATCTTATTATTATTATTATTATTTTTTTTTTTTTTTGGCAAAAAGCTTTTTTGCTGTTTTTTACTACGCATTCCTTCAATGAATAGCTTTCGAAAAGGAAGGCGCAATTGCTAAGTTTGTTGGGGTGTCGGGTTGTTAGTCAGAATGGCGCCAATTCGAATACGTGCCAATAAATATCTCTTCAATGTTTCTTTTTTTCCCGTCAGATGCTGACATGTGCAGGACTGTATTTGCCACAACCTGTTTTTTCACATGCACAATTATTGCTTTTTCACGAGTCACCACTCAGCCACACTTTTAATGACATTTATGTTTGCATTGAAACTATGTACGATTAAAAGGGGATCTATGATCAAATTATCACAACGTTGTATTTAACGAGGTTTTGTTACTGATGTCTTTAAATTACATGCCTTCTCTTCTGCGCTTACTTTTTTTTCGGTTCTTCGTCATAATGTTCTTCCTTTGAAATTCTTAAAGAGCGAAATGCCTTATGAAACGATTAGAAGCACAGTGCGGAGTTCCGCACGGGTCGACTAGTACAATAGTATCGTATTATTTATCAATTATTCGGATTATCCACGGTTTTCGCTTATCCGCTGTTACCGTGCCACCCTATTCCGCGGATAAACGGTAGTTTGCTGTATTTCGAAAAATTCTGTGTAGCTTTTGTTGTGTTGTGCACACACTATGCATTTTCAAAAATTCCTCATAGTCACATATCATTTTCGGGCATCCAGTTATTTCCACAGGTTTTCAGTTAAAAAGAAGTATGCTGACTTCAAGTTTCATCCGTGCAGATTTTGCACTATTGTGAAAAAGGGTTTTAGCTACCAGTGTCAACATATATTCAGCTCCTTTATAAAGTTTTTCGGTCCTTTCAAGCTGACAAAGACTGAAACAAGAACTAAGAGCCGTTTCTGGATAGGGTAGCTATGGCGAGAATTCATAGCAAATAAGTTATTCAGTACGTGAAATACACCTCCAGTTCAGTCATTCCATCCGAAGGACAGTAGTTTCGAGCTTACTAGCACCCAACAGCCCGGAATAGGAAATGCCTGAGCTGGAAGTACTACCTTAGCCTTACTACTTTAGCCCTAGCTATAGGGCGGTAACCTACTGAAAAAGTTATTCGATACTTATTTGCAATTACTTTTTTTTGCTATAGGAGTGATCGTTGTAAATCAGGAAGTTCTCAAACTATTACTATAAACGCAGCGAAGTTTTGTCTAAAGATTCCGGACTTATTCCAGTAACATGAATGTTTTTTTTAAGGGGGGGGGGGGGTAGTCTCTGAATTTTTTGAAAGACTGCAGGTTAATTTTAGGATGGTTACTTTTTTTTTTTTTTTCAGATTTATTAATATCAGAGTTTAGGCATGTTAGCTACCAATTGTTTTAAAGAAACGTTTAAGATTTTTTTTTACAGTGTAAGAAAGTAAGATACACACAAAAAAAGTGCTTTTTTTTTTTTTTTTTTGAAATATCCTAAAGAGTGATATTTTTCTGTTTATGTGTTTTATCTTTTCTATGCTTCATTGTTAAATAATTCAGAAACTTTCCTGGAAACAAATGATCCGCTTATGTGCCTAAATTCTTCTAGTAACGTATCAGACAAAACATAGGAAGGTTTCCAGCTAAAGTTCAGCGACTTTTTTGGAAAAAAAAAAAAATCCTGGAATCGATCCGAGGAATAGATAAGCATTCCCAATAAAAGTCAGTCAACTTTTCGAAAAAATTAAAAGCCTTCCAAGAAACCATGCATATGTTGATAGCAATCTTTTGACAGAATTCAGATTTACTAGAAATGCTCGTATTAAGAAAAATAAAAAATAAAATAAAAGCATGACCAAAGCTAAGTTAGAATTTCAAGCAAACATCTTTCAACTTAATTGCCTACATCTCCTGCAAAGTTACATTATTCAAGGGCTACTTTTGGCTTTCTTTTAAGTTAGTCAATTTGCACGGGTAGGAATGGGCTAAAAATGAAACATTTAATAAAAACTCTGATTATATATTCTGAGAATATTATGCAACTTGCATCAATTCAGGTAACGTTCCCGCAAGGAACCTTGAATTTAGCACGAAACTCGTTCAAACCCAGAAAATTCAGGGACGTTGACTGAAAAAAATACTTAATATATACAATGTAGACAACAAATCTCATTAAAATATGTCCTTAGTAGAATCTCTACTTTGCGAGCTTAGTTTAGTAATGAATTTTAGCGTAAATTTAGCATAAAAGAAAATGAAAGTTTTAAATTATACTCCGTGGTTGAAACGGAGAATATTTAAGTACACTCAATTCCATGTTAATTAGCAACGGCCTGTGTAACTGAGTTAAATTATTACACAGAATAAAAGTCGAGCGTTAGTTTTCAGATATCCTTGTGCTCTATTTTCGGCTTTCATTAAAATGCGCATATTATAATATTGATGTTCTTTGCAAAGAAGATATAGATATAATACATTACTATACCAAAGTTTTTCCGAAAACGAAAGTAGTTGGAATGAAATTTTGTTCATTTAAAACATTTTTCGAAAAATTATGATGTTATTTTCTACATTTTTTTTATATCTGAATCCTTATATATTATTTCTGTAGCCTGTTTTTGGTTTCTACACCAGATTTTCCTCAATTCTTGATCGATTTCTTTGATTTACGCCTTATTTTAAAGCTTATGGTGCTGGCTACTGACGAAAAATAGACCCACGTTCTAAAAATTGTTTGTTTTTTTTTTTACCGAAAAACCTGCTTTAACGAACCAGAACGAGGTTTTCCGTTAAACTTATAACTTTAATTTGCGCTGTGACCGACAGAGCTGAATAGCTTGATCAGCAGAGCGTTCTCTTCGTAATCAGAAGAATGCGTGTTCGGGCCCACGTCCGGACAATCTGCAGCAAAAAATTAGAGAAATATCGCGCATTACATGAACACTTAATTAAGTGAATAACAACTGTGAAGGAATAGAATAAATGAGAAGGAAACGCTCCTTGCTGATATAAGAACTTGAAGTGACTTTGTGCTAAATTACTTCGAAATTGTACTTTTTTTTTTTTTTCTTTTTAAGCTTTGCCTCTGGTAAGAAAATTAAAGCATAATGTAAGCGAAAATATAAGTAACAGGTTTAAGATTTCAGACTACAATAGAATTGTTTTTTGTTCAGAAAAAATAATAAATCGTATATTGAAATATATATTCTTTTAATGAGTTTTTCACTCTTTGTACAAATAAAAAAATTACTACCTCAATTTGAAGGGTAAAATATATATTTTTTCTTCTTTTTGCAAAAAAAAAAAAAAAACAAATAGCTTATCACATTTTTACTACATTCGAAAAGCTACGCTTAAAAAAGAGCATAGTTCATTTTATTTTGTATTTTAACCGTGCTGTTAAATGATGAACACGTGCTGCCATCTAAGTCATAACGGTTCAAGCAGCCTGCGGTAACAAATTGCAAAAATTTTCAAGAATAAAAAAATATTTCTTCAATATCTTATCTTATATATTTTCATTCTCATTTTAAAACTTATCAGGCTGGCTAATAAAGAAAAATAGACTTACGGTCGAAAAATCAAGTTTTCGAAAACGCCCCTTGCTGTTTCAAAACCTTGATGCTGCCTGTAGTTCTTATGCATTTTTTAAAAGCAAAGTTCTAATGCAGTTTTCCATTTTTTACTTCGCTTTCGGCAAAAAAAAAGAAAAAAACCTGTGTGTGTGTTCATATTTTAATAAAGCTTAAAAGCACTGGACTTAGTTGTTCGGCTAAATTGATAAGTTTTTTTCGGTAGAGCGTTCGGCTATAAACTATCTGAACTTCGGGCAAGTTTGGGCTGTCCGATATAATATTAAATTTATATTAGTATTACGCATTAAATATACTCATAACATACAAACGTAATAAAATAAATGCAGTGGGAATGCTACTTGGTGTTTCGACTCCTTTATGCAGGCTACAGTTTTCATTCGGATAAGTTGACTGTTAATCGAAGAGTGTTTTTCCTTTTTTTAAGCTTTGACTACATCCAGACCACTCAGCATAATGTAAGCATAAAAAAGTATTATATTTACCTAAAGGAAATCCTTTTTGTGCAGAAAAACATTTTCATTGTATGCTGAAATGTAGATGTTTCTAATAGCAGTGTTCGACCTTTTGTACAAATGAAAAAATACTACGCGAAATTAAAACTACGAGTTTCACCCAGTAAACCTTTAATTTTTTATTCACGCGAATACGATATAAAGCATTAAAATTATTATCAACTTCATTAGCAGGAAATCATTTTCTACTCCTCTGCTTTCTGCTGAAAAAAAAACACATTTTGTCTACGTTCGAAAAATTACACTTAAAAAACGGACTCAGTTCAACTGGTTTTGGTTTTGAATTTTAAGCGTTCGATTAAAAGAGAAACACGGCGGGCATTTAAGCCGTAACTGTTAAAGCAACCTTCTATGTGAAATAGTTCAATATTCAAAGATAAAACACTTATTTTCAATCTAATTTATTACTTCTCTAGAATGTTCGTTTCAATCGATACGTGAGATCTTCGTCATTCTTTAATCAAATTCCATGCTTTTCGAATATATTTAAATCGTATCATGCTGGTTAATGACAAAACATAGAAGCATGATCTTCTTTTTATTATTATTATTATTTTTTTTTTTTGGCAAAAAGCTTTTTTCTGATTTTACTACGCATTCCTTCAATGAATAGCTTTCGAAAAGGAAGGCGCAATTGCTAGGTTTGTTGGGGTGTCGGGCTGTTAATTAGAATGGGGCCAATTCGAATCCGTGCCACTAAATATCTCTTTAATATTTCTTTTTTTCCTGTCAGATGCTCACATGGGCAGGACTGTATTTGCCACAACCTGTTTTTTTACATGCACAATTATTGCTTTTTCACGAGTCACTACTCAGCCACACTTTTAATGATATTTATGTTTGAATTGAAAATATGTACGACCAAAAGGTGAGTGATGATCAAATTATCACAACGTTGTATTTAACGAGGTTTTGTTACTGATGTCTTTAAATTACATGCCTTCTCTTCTGCGTTTATTTTTTTTTTCGGTTCTTCTTCATAATGTTCTTCCTTTGAAATTCTTAAAGAGCGGAATACCTTATGAAACGATTCGAAGCACATTGCGGAGTTCCGCACGGGTCGACTAGTGTTTACTAATTGCAGCGCCATCTATAGGAAAATGCTTGAACTAAAATTTTCAAGATTTGGAGGAAAAATATTACGGACCTTTGCCAAATGAATATTTTTCAAGATAGTTACTATTTTCTTTTATCACTAACCACTTTATCATTAACCATTTTATTGTTATTAACACATCAGTCTTTTTCAGAACACCCTATATTTTCTTCATTTTTTATGTGTCGTATTTTATATTATCAATTATCTACATATACATGGTGTTTCAGTTAAACGCTTCAGAACTCCTACGAGGGGTAGGGTACATCCTGACAACTCGAAATCATACAGCAATTGTGGGATTGGAAATGCTTTCCTGAATCGGTGTTGTACATAGAAGAACCACAAAGAAAAGAGACAGTAAGTGAGAAATTGTTTCAATAATACACGAAAAGAAGCCAACGGTACATGAATAAGTGTTCGAAGTTTCATCTACGGGCTTCAATGCACACACCTCACATCTTCGGTGCATGAGACTCCGAACAGTCTGGAATACTCCCGGCATATCAAAAATGTCTCGGGTTTTGAAGTCATTTCCGACCCGCATTGCCATATGAGTTCGAATCCTCGGGATGCATCCTACCCTTCTTAGGAGTTCTGAAACATCGTGTATAAATAAATAAATGCAATGCGTGACTACTGTATGATAGTTATGTTTTAAGTAAATGAAATAAGGCAGAACCGTACGTTAATTGCTAATTGTTTTCTCTGCGGATATATTAACATCACATTCTATGCGCTGATTTAGAAGGAAATCATTTGAAGGGTACAGATCATTTTAAGTTTCGAAGCAAATATTTGCAGTAAAATCACAACAGTGAAGTGTCGTGCAGCCGTCAAGTTGGACACCCATTCCGGTCTGATTGACTGTCTTGTGCATATTCAAAGAGTTTGTCTAAATAAAGTCCAAAGCAAACACGGAGCATTTTCCGAAACCTTTTGAATATTTCATGTTGAAGGAAAATTCGAACGAGTTACGTACATGGAGAGGAAATTGTATTTTAGAATTTTTAAACAACAGACCTTTGTTATGAGGTCGAATAATAAAAGGAGGAATAAGAAATGGGCAGTAATTATTAACGTACTCAGAAACAAACGTCCAGTGCCGCGTAAAAATAAAGGAAAAATACTGTAAAGTTGAGAATAAACTACAGATGGAATTCTGTAATACAAATAAACAAATAAATAAAAATGTAGAATTTTTTTGTACTAAACAGTTGTGACGTCTTCGAGCAATCTTCGCAAAAATAGTGTAGTGTACACACGCGTACACTACACTACACTGTACGTTCCCTCTTAGGGGCTGAAAACAAATGATGTCACGATTTGAAGGGGGAGGAGGGATCTCTAAATTGTGACAGTTTGTGACAAGGGGGAGGGTAGGCGTAACAGAAGTGTGACATCACACATTTTTTAAAATATGATGTTTAATAAAAACTTGCATGACGTGTTACAAAGTATATTGTAAAATGTGACACTTTGTGATAAGGGGGGAGGGGTCAAAATTTTTGAAAAAAGTGTGACATCATTTATGGACAGCCTCTTTACCTAGCGTTACACATCGTTTTACCGGTTGTATACGGCTCTAGAGAAAGCTCTGTTTTGTTAATTCAGATCACGGGCTGAACAGCATCTCTGATCCTGCTTCGCAGAGGTAATGTTTAATAATAGAACGTGCAATAATCTCTAATAGCGTACGCGGGGGATTTTCAACATGTAAATATCGTAAAATTTAGAGGGTGTTCCGTTTTAATCTGCAAAGCTTCTATTTTCGCAACCGTTAATCCTAGATGCTTACTTCCAGGTGCAAAATGTTCAAAATCAGATGCAGGGTTAAAATATTGCAAGTTTGAAGCAAAAATAAAAATAAGTCGAAAAATAAAAAAAAAATAACTTTTTATACGGGCCCCAGGTCACCTAACTTATGTTTGGAGAAATAATCTTCATTAAAAACTATTACTGACACAAAAAACTTGACATTTGTACGACCAAAACTCAAGGATATATTCCAGTTTAAAGTTTTAAGGGTCCATACAGAAGATGAGATTGGAACGTATCGCCGTTTCAAAAGAATGTCAAAGTAAAAAACACAAAGTATTTATATTTTTCATTGCTATTCAACAATAAACGCAAATGTTATGCCGTGATACGGAAAAAAACAGAAAAACCTCGAACAATTTGAAGAACCACTCTATGCACACATGTAATTTTAAACACTTGTTAAATGCTATATTTTCCCCCAAAAGGTGCTATTGACAGCAAGGGAAAAGTGGTGTATGCCACAAAACGCTGCGTTTCATATCTCGCTGAATATTGGTCGTACTAATTTCAAACTATTTGTGTTGGAATTATTTTTCAATGGAGAGTATTTCCCTAAATATGAGTTAGGGGACCTGGGGCCCGTATAAAAAGTTTTTTTTTTTTAAATTTTCTGACTCATTTTTGTTTTTGCTTCTAACTTTCAATGTCTGAACTGCGCCTCTGATTTTGAACTATTTGCAATTGGAAGTATGCATCTAGGACCAACGGTTGCGAAAATAAAGGTCTTGCAGATTAAAACGGAACACCCTGTATATAAATTATATATATATATATATATATATATATATATATATATATAATTTATATACACGGTTTTTTCAATATAACTTTGTACAAAAGCTTTCCAAATCAACGCATTTAATACTGTAAGATTCCCAATACGTTAGGACATGTGTAATGTAAGCAACACTTACAACAAGAGAAATCAGAGGGATAAAAAGAAGCTTTATTGAAAAAGTAGCATGGAGCGCAATGCGACCGAAGGCCGAAACATCCCTGTGATGGGTGTCCAGCAAGAAACATCCGGTCTTTAGTAGGGGATATGATCTCCCCCGACTGCTAGGCAGGTTTCACAGCGTCTGCCCATGCTGAGAATGAGGGTGTCAATGAGTTGTTGAGGCATTGCTGTCCATTCGTCTTGCAGCGCCAGTCGAAGCTCCCGAATCGTTACTGGTGGTAAGGTACGAGCTGCCAAGCGTCTGCCTAGAAAATCCCATACATGCTCGATGGGATTGAGATCTGGAGATCGTGCCGGCCAATCCATACTTTCAATATCCTCACTCTCTAAGAGCTGTTCGGCAGCTACTGTGCGATGACATGGTGCATTGTCGTCCATGAAAAGGAACTGCGGACCCATAGCGCCTCTAAAAAGACGCACATATGGAAGAAGAATTTCGTTACAATAACGGGTCCCGTTGACTGAACCTGCGTCGATGATGTGAAGGTCTGTACGACTAACATGCATGATGCCTCCCCAAACG
Organism: Uloborus diversus; assembly: GCF_026930045.1. Lineage (NCBI taxonomy): Eukaryota > Metazoa > Arthropoda > Arachnida > Araneae > Uloboridae > Uloborus > Uloborus diversus. Next base: position 136,478,433 of record NC_072738.1, read on the forward strand.
AGAACACCGCGACCTCCATACCTGTCCCTTTCAATGATGTTCGAGGGATGATTGCGGCTTCCTCGCTCTCTCCAGATGCGATGAGAATCGCTACTCAGACTGAATCTGCTCTAATCTGTAAAGAGAACTCGTCCCCATTCATTGTCTCTCCAATTCCGGTGTTCCCGGCACCACAGAGAACGCCTTCTCCGATGGGCAGGCGTTAGAGGTACACACCGTATAGGGCGTCGTGCAAACAGACCACCACCGTGCAGTCTTCTGGCCACGGTAAAACGCAATATCGGTCGTCCAGTCGCCTGTGTCGTGTGTCTAGCGATTTCTCTCGCTGTCTGCCGCCTGTTTCTTCTGGCCTGTAAGAAAATATACCGGTCACCTGCGGGTGTGATTCCTCGCGGACGACCACTACTGAACCCCCGGATAGCTGTTCCTGTAGTTTGAAATTGTCTCCAAAGTCGTGAAAAGATGCTGTGAGCAATTCCGAACTCTGCAGCCACACTTGTCACACTGCGGACTTCCTCCAACTTTCCAATGATTCGACCTCGTCTAAAAGCATCCAGATGTCGTCTAACAGATTGATTATTCGCCATTTCTCGCGGAGGCAGCAACTCGGTGTGATTTTAACTGCTATACGGCGTGCAATCTCTTAGCCTGAAATACTGATCTTACACCGACAACATGCTTTATACTACTCAGACACTCCCCTATTACGTCTGCCTGAATTTCTGCGCATGTGCTACCGTACATCACCTTAATCTCCTGATTGGTCTTTCTGTATATATATATATATTGCGAAAATTTCGATCTGCCTCTTGCACGTATCTGCGATGCATTTACAGATTCAAAATTTTATTTTTCTCTTAACACAATATTCTCACAAACTAATTTACCTCCGAATATGTATATTACTAAATGTTTTGCATAGGTGGGATTTTAATCCTGCATGAATTTTAAATTATGCTTTCGAAATAGTGAATACGCTAATAGTTTAAATTTTAAAAATGTATAATTTCCAAAAAATTCCACGAAATCAACTGCAAGATGTTTTCGGACAATAATTTTTGAATATTGAAGTATCTTGTACATATTCAAAGATTTTTGCAAACGAACGTTCAAACCAAACAGCAAATATGTCCCAACGCTTCTGAATATTTCATGCCGCTTATAAAGAGGAGTGAGTTTTGTGAGATTTCAGATAAAATGTATTTCCAAATTCTGAAACTATTATATTTTGCGTAAAATTTTGCTATTGAAATGGAAATCCGCTTTGAAAAATTGGGAAACATGTTCAAAATGAAGAGGAAAAAAATTAGCATATAACAACAACTCAGAATGTGACAAGCAAAAGAAGATTAGAATTTCAGTATGTTTTAAGAAAAACTATTCATGACTAAGAGATACTATTATCACACTGCCATACTGTGGAATTTTATTTTTAGCCTACTTTCCCAGAAAAAGTCAGAGAAAGACGAAAAAAAAATAATTTGAATGTTGCATCTTTGAATTCAAATTATGTTTTTCGTAATCACGAGTGCGTCTGTGTATGTAGGCGTTTGTGTTTGCGTGTGGGGGTTATATGTATGTGTGTGTAGGCATGTGTGTTTGTGCCTGTGTGCAGGCATCAGTGTGTGGGTAGTTGTGTGTATGAGTGTTTGTGTGCGTGTGGGCTGGGTGTGTGTATGTGTTTGTAGGTATATGTGTCTGTGTGCAGGCATGAATGTGTGGTTAGCTGTGTGTTTGCGTGTGTGTGTGTCTAGGTGTTTGTATGTATGCGTGTGTGTATGTGTTTGTGTGTGTGTATCTGTTTGTGTATCTGTGTAGGTGTATGTGTAGTTGTGTATGTATGCACGTGTATGTAGGATATGGATGCAACCTGGAGATGGTTTTCGCTATAGGAGCAGAATCGTGAGGAGCAGGTCGATGGTGATGCTGCAGAGAATGCGGGCGGAAAAAATAAAATGATAGCACATCAAAACAGTCCAATAAAAGCAATAAGCAATTGCTCAAAAAACATGAAAGAAGGCTTAATGCATCTTGAAAATATTACCAAAAAAAAGGCAAAAAAAAAAAATTACAGAAATATCGAAAAATTGGAAAGTAGGGTATTGAGATGGGGAAAAATGTCTGTCGGTCTGTCTGTCTGCCCCCCCCCCCCCAATAACTTTTGAGTGAATAGTCCGATTCGAACAAATTTTTCTTTTGTTCGAAAGATCTCGGCGAAGACACCTCATTCCTATGTTTAATTTTTTGGTTTTAACTATTTTTTGTTCAATTTTGAACAGTAAAAAAAAAAACTTAACATTAGAGCCTACGGGGAAATTCAAGGCAATTCCGAACTTTGAGGCGAATTTACTTCAAACTTTGTAGGAAAAAGCTTTTGATGAAAAACTTGTATGTGAAATATCTTTTTGATTTGAACAATTTTCCGTTCAATTTTGAACGGTTCAAATCCCTTAACCTTAGCGCATACGGGGAAACTGAAAGTCAATGCAGATTCCGTACTTAAAGGCGGATTTACTTCAAACAAATTTTGTTTGAAATAGCTCTTGACGACAAACTCCAGACTCTGTCAATTTAGGGACCTGACTCCGACTCCGACCCCTGTGCCCGACGATTAGTCGGACTCCGACTCCCCGACTTCGACTCTGACTTCGTAGCTTGGGCAAAAATTAATACACGGAGGACAAATGACTGAATCGGATTCTTGGATATTCGACTCCGACTCCTTTTTCCCTAAATGAGATTGACTCCGACTCGGACTCCGCAGCTATGATTTAAACTGCGAAATAATTATTGTTAATATGACTTGTTTTTATTTTCACGCTCAAGTATTAATTTAGGTATTCAGTTTGCGGCGGATAAACTCGAAGTCATTTATGTTTCTACATAAAGATATGCGCAGACGATTTTTTTTTATTCACAGTGAAAATTATTTCTTTAAGTTGATATTTTATTGTTTTTATTTATCTTGGTAAGTGCATTAATTCATTTAAAAAATTATTTTTGGCAACAGGGGAAAAGGAAACGATTTTTTTTTTTTATGTGATGTATTTATTTTAATGAGCTTATTAATTTTAATTATTATTTTTTCGTTTCGAAAGCTGTTAAAGAATTTTTTTTTAATGGAAAAAAGTGTATTACCTGCTTTGTTTAAAAGGTGCTTCTATTTTATTTGTTCGTTTATTTATTTATTTTTTAACGCATCTATTTTTTTAGATGAATAAGGATATTTTATTCCTAGAAATCAGCTTAAAATATTAAAAAAATATGTTTGAAAAAATTTGCAATTTTAGCTATTTTTGACAATATTGATCAGGTACTAGAAAGTAGTATGGGTATACGGGAAAGTAGACTCGTTTAGTTCTAGACGGAACTTCTTGTTGTGATAATTCGAATTTGTATTAAGTTCAACGCACTGAGGCGTAACATTTTGTAAATAAAATTGATTATTTTGTTACTTTTTTTTTTTTTTTTCAATTTGAAATAAGACGTTATTAAAAAAACTTTGCGAACAGAGTAAACACTAAAAAATGGGGGGGGGGGGGGGCTGTGACACAATGTTAATAAAAGTGAAAGTTAAAAAGTACTATGACACAACGTAATTTAAATTGCAAATGAGGTGTTAAAAAAATTAAAAGACGAATTCTTAACGTATCGTATCAAGTAACGAAATTCTTTTGTAATGACATCAGAAAAGAAGAATGACTACGTTGTTTGTAAAACGTAATGTTTTTTTTTTATTTCAATTTGAGAAATAGCGTCTTTAAAAGAAATGTGCCAACGTAGTTAAAAGTACAAGTAAGAAAGTACTGTGACACGACGTAACTTAAAGTACAAAATATAAAGTACGTGATTTATAGGGCAAATAAGCTATCAAAAAAACTTTTAAAACCCAAATTCTTAGAATATTATCCTTATATATTATTTCTGTAGCCTGTTTTTGGTTTCTACGCCAGATTTTCCTCAATTCTTGATCGATTTCTTTGATTTACACCTTATTTTAAAGCTTATCGTGCTGGCTACTGACGAAAAATAGACCCATGGTTTAAAAATTGTTTTTTTCATCCAAAAAAAACCTGTTTATAAAGAACCAGAATGAGGTTTTCGGTTAAACTTATAACTTTAACTTGCACTACGACCGACAGAGCTGAATAGCTTGATCGGCAGAGCGTTCTCGTCTCGCAACCAGGAAAATGCGTGTTCGGGCCCACGTCCAGACAATCTGCATCAGAAAATTAGAGAAATATCGCGCATTACATGACCACTTAATTAAGTAAATGACAAATACGAGGGAATAGAATAAATGAGAAGGCAACGCTCCTTGCTGATATGAAAACTTGAAGTGACTTTGTGCTAAATTACTTCGGAATTGTAAGTTTTTTTTTTGTTTTGTTTTTTTTAAGCTTTGGCTCTGGTAAGAAAATTAAAGCATAATGTAAGCGAAAATATAATTAACAGGTTTAAGATTTCAGACTACAATAGAATTTTTTTTTGTTCAGAAAAAAATAATCAATCGTATGTTGAAATATATATTCTTCTAATGAGTTTTTGACTCTTTGTACATATAAAAAATTTACTACCTCAATTTGAAGGGTAAAATATATATTTTTTCTTCTTTTTGCAAAAAAAAAAAAAAAAAGCTTATCACATGTTTACTACATTCGAAAAGCTACGCTTAAAATAGAGCATAGTTCAATTTATTTTGTATTTTAACCGTGCTGTTAAATGATGAACACGTGCTGCCATCTAAGTCATAACGGTTCAAGCAGCCTGCGGTAACGAATTGTAAAAATGTTCAAAGATAAAAACATTTCTCTTCAATATCTTATCTTATATATTATTCCCTTATCATTTTAAAACTTATCAGGCTGGCTAATGAAGAAAAATAGACTTACGGTCGAAAAACCAAGTTTTCGAAAGCGCCCCTTGCTGTTTGAAAACCTTGATGCAACCTGTAGTTCATATGCATTTTTTTTTTTTTTTTTTTTTGCAAAGTTCTAATGCAGTTTTCCAATTTTTTACGTCGCTTTCGGCAAAAAAAAAAAAAAGACTGTGTGTGTGTGTTCATATTTTAATAAAGCTTAAAAGCACTGGAATTAGTTGTTTGGTTAAAATGATAAGTTTTTTTCGGTAGAGCGTTCGGCTATAAACTATCTGAACTTCGGGTAAGCTTGGGCTCTCCGACATAATATCAAATTTATATTAGTATTACGCATTACATGTACTCATAACATACACACGTAATAAAATAAATGCAATGGGAATGCTACTTGGTGTTTCGACTCCTTTATGCAGGCTACAGTTATCATTCGGATAAGTTGATTGTTAATCGAACTGTGTTCTTTGACTACATCCAGACCACTCAACATAATGTAAGCATAAAAAAGTATTAGATTTACCTAAAGGAAATGCTTTTTTTGCAGAAAAACATTTTCATTGCATGTTGAAATGTAGATTTTTCTAATAGCAGTGTTCAACCTTTTGTACAAATGAAAAAATACTGCGCCAAAAAAAAACTACGAGTTTCACCCAGCAAATCTTTAATTTTTTATTCGCGCAAATACGATATAAAGCATTAAAATTATTATCAACTTCATTAGCAAGAAATCATCTTCTACTCCTCTGTTTTCTGCTGAAAAAAAAAAAACATTTTGTCTACGTTCGAAAAATTACACTTAAAAAACGGACTCAGTTCAACTGGTTTTGGTTTTGAATTTTAAGTGTTCGATTAAAAGAGAAACATGTGCGGGCATTTAAGCCGTAACTGTTAAAGCAACCTTCTATGTGAAATAGTTCAAAATTCAAAGATAAAAACACTTATTTTCAATCTAAATTATTACTTCTCTAGAATGCTTATTTCAATCGCTACGTGAGATCTTCGTTATTCTTTAATCAAATTCCATGCTTTTCGAATAATTTTAAATCGTATCATGCTGGTTAATGACAAAACATAGAAGCATGATCTTATTATTATTATTATTGTTATTATTTTTTTTTTCGCAAAAAGCTTTTTTGCTTTTTTTTACTACGCATTCCTTTAATGAATAGCTTTCGAAAAGGAAGGCGCAATTGCTAGGTTTGTTGGGGTGTCGGGCTGTTAATCAGAATGGCTCCAATTCGAATACGTGCCAATAAATATCTCTTTTATGTTTCTTTTTTTTCCTGTCAGATGCTCACATGGGCAGGACTGTATTTCCCACAACCTGTTTTTTCACATGCACAATTATTGCTTTTTCAGGAGTCACTACTCAGTAACTTTTAATGATATTTATGTTTGCATTGAAAATATGTACGACCAAAAGGTGAGCGATGATCAAATTATCACAACGTTGTATTTAACGAGGTTTTGTTACTGATGTCTTTAAATTACATGCCTTCTCTTCTGCGCTTACTTTTTTTCGGTTCTTCTTCATAATGTCCTTCTTTTGAAATTTTGAAGAGCGAAATGCCTTACGAAACGATTCAAAGCACAGTGCGGAGTTCGCACGGGTCGACTAGTCCTTATATATTATTTCTGTAGCCTGTTTTTGGTTTCTACGCCAGATTTTCCTCAATTCTTGATCGATTTCTTTGATTTACGCCTTATTTTAAAGCTTATGGTGCTGGCTACTGACGAAAAATAGACCCACGGTCTAAAAGTTGTTTTTTTCAGCCGGAAAACATGTTTTAAAGAACCAGAATGAGGTTTTTGGTTAAACTTATAACTTTGATTTGCGCTATGACTGACAGAGCTGAATAGCTTGATCGGCAGAGCGTTTTCTTCGTAACCAGGAGAACGCGTGTTCGGGCCCACGTCCAGACAATCTGCAACAAAAAATTAGAGAAATATCGCGCATTGCATGAGCATTTAATTAAGTGAATAACAACTAAGAAGGAATAGAATAAATGAGAAGAAAACGCTCCTTGCTGATATAAAAACTTGAAGTGACTTTTTGCTAAATTACTTTGGAATTGTACGTTTTTTGTTTCTTTTTAAGCTTTGGCTCTGGTAAGAAAATTAAAGCATAATGTAAGCGAAAATATAAATAACAGTTTTAAGATTTCAGACTACAATAGAATTGTTTTTTGTTCAGAAAAAAAAATAATAAACCGTATATTGAAATATATATTCTTCCAATGAGTTTTTGACTCTTTGTACAAATAAAAAAATTACTACCTCAATTTGAAGATTAAAATATATATTTTTTCTTCATTTTGCAAAAAAACAAATAGCTTATCACATTTTGACTACATTCGAAAAGCTACGCTTAAAAAAGAGTTACTTCAATTTATTTTGTATTTTAACCGTGCAGTTAAATGATGAACACGTGCTGCCATCTAAGTCATAACGATTCAAGCAGCCTGCGGTAACAAATTGTGAAAATTTTCAAGAATAAAAAAATGTTTCTTCAATATCTTATCTTATATATTATTCCCTTCTCATTTTAAAACTTATCAGGCTGGCTAATGAAGAAAAATAGACTTACGGTCGAAAAATCAAGTTTTCGAAAACGCCCCTTGCTGTTTAAAAACCTTGATGCTGCCTGTAGTTCTTATGCATTTTTTAAAAGCAAAATTCTAATGCAGTTTTCCATTTTTTACGTCGCTTTCGGCAAAAACAAAGCCTGTGTGTGTGTTCATATTTTAATAAAGCTTAAAAGCACTAGACTTAGTTGTTCGGTTAAATTGATAAGTTTTATTCGGTAGAGCGTTCAGCTATAAGCTATCTGAACTTCGGGCAAGTTTGGGCTGTCCGATATAATATCAAATTTATATTAGTATTACGCATTACATATACTTATAACATACAAACGTAATAAAATAAATGCAGTGGGAATGCTACTTGGTGCTTCGACTCCTTTATGCAGGCTACAGTTATCATTCGGATAAGTTGACTGCTAATCGAACAGTGTTCTTCCTTTTTTTTAAGCTTTGACTACATCCAGACCACTCAGCATAATGTAAGCATAAAAAAGTATTAGATTTACCTAAAGGAAATGCTTTTTTTGCAGAAAAAAATTTTCTTTGTATGCGGAAATGTAGATGTTTCTAATAGCAGTGTTCGACCTTTTGTACAAATGAAAAAATACTACTCCAAATTAAAACTACGAGTTTCACCCAGTAAACCTTTAATTTTTTATTCGCGCGAATACGATATAAAGCATTAAAATTATTATCAACATCATTAGCAAGAAATCATTTTCTACTCCTCTGCTTTCTGCTGAAAAAAAAAAAAAACATTTTGTCTACGTTTGAAAAATTACACTTAAAAAACGGACTCAGTTCAACTGGTTTTGGTTTTGAATTTTAAGTGTTCGATTAAAAGAGAAACATGTGCGGGCATTTAAGCCGTAACTGTTAAAGCAACCTTCTATGTGAAATAGCTCAATATTCAAAGATAAAAACACTTATTTTCAATCTAATTTATTACTTCTCTAGAATGTTCGTTTTAATCGCTACGTGAGATCTTCGTCATTCTTTAATCAAATTCCATGCTTTTCGAATAATTTTAAATCGTATCATGCTGGTTAATGACAAAACATAGAAGCATGATCTTATTATTATTATTTTTTTTTTGGCAAAAAGCTTTTTTGCTTTTTTTTACTACGCATTCCTTTAATGAATAGCTTTCGAAAAGGAAGGCGCAATTGCTAGGTTTGTTGGAGTGTCGGGCTGTTAATCAGAATGGCGTCAATTCGAATCCGTGCCAATAAATATCTCTTTAATATTTCTTTTTTTTCCCGTCAGATGCTCACATGGGCAGGACTGTATTTACCACAACCTGTTTTTTTACATGCACAATTATTGCTTTTTCACGAGTCACTACTCAGTCACACTTTTAATGATATTTATGTTTGAATTGAAAATATGTACGATCAAAAGGTGAGCGATGATCAAATTATCACAACGTCGTATTTAACGAGGTTTTGTTACTGATGTCTTTAAATTACATGCCTTCTTTTCTGCGCTTACTTTTTTTTTTTTTTGGTTCTTCTTCATAATGTTCTTCCTTTGAAATTCTTAAAGAGCGAAATACCTTATGAAACGATTCGAAGCACAGTGCGGAGTTCCGCACGGGTCGACTAGTATCACATAATGACATTTACAAATAAAAAATTACTACGTTGTTTGTAATTTTTTTTTTTGAGCAATCACGATTGCTTATTGCTTTCATTTGAATGTTTTTGACGTTCCTTTAATTTTTCCCACCGCCACCCTCTGCACCATCACCGTGGACAGGCGGGCTCCTCACGATGCTGCACCTATAGCGAAAGCCGTCTCCAGGTTGCATCCATGTCCTACACACACGCGCATACATACACAACTCTACACACACTCGCTCACATACACACAAACACATACACACATACACCTATACACACATACACAAACACATACACACCCAAACACATACACACACAAACACACACGCATACATACACACACATACACACAACTACCTACACATTCATGCCTGCACACAGACACAAACACATATGCCGACATACACACACATACACACAACTACCCACACATTCCTGCCTGCACACAGGCACAAACACATATGCCTACACACACATACACATACCCCACACACACACCCATACACATGCCCCCCCACACTTATGCCAGCACACAGACATAAACACACATACCCCGTACACACAAACACACATGCCTACATACACACACTCGTGATTGCGAAAAACATAATTTGTCAAATTCAAATGCCAAAATTCAAATTAATTTTACTTATTTATTATTATTATTTTTTATTTTTTTTATTTTTTTTTTGAGAAACGACGTAATTAAAAGAACTCTGCCGACGTAGTACAAAAAAATTAAAAAAGGACTTTGACACAATGAAAATAAAAGTAAAAGTTAACAAGAAGTTCTGTCTAGAACTAGACGAGCCTACTTTTCCGTATACCCATACTACTTTCTAGTACCTGATCAATATTCTCAAAAATAGCTAAAATCGCAAATGTTTTCAAACATATTTTTAAAATACTTTAAGCTTATTTCTAGGAATAAAATATTCTTCACTCATCTAAAAAAAATTAAATGCGTAAAAAAAAATTAAAAAAATTAAAAAACGAACAAATAAAATAGCAGCAACTTTTAACAAAGCAGCTAATACACTTTTTTCCCATTAAAAAATTTTTTTAACAGCTTTCAAAACGAAAAAATAATAATTAAAATTCGGAACTCCAGCGCTCGAATACGCTACCTTGCGGTGATTTACAAAACTGCAAATGAAACTAAAACATTGCCACGTTGCGTTCCATGTGTGTCTGTTGACGTAAACACAGGCAGTTTGTTCTGAGTATTTATTAACGCAATCGATGTGTCTTGGTTTGCTTTCAGCTACAGAAATTAATTCGTCCCTTAGTAGTATTCTCGAGCTTCTCAAAATAATGTTAGTTTTCATTATTTCCTTAATAATTGGTGAAAGCGAAAATTCTGGATTAACAAACTTGGATAACGTTATACAAGGTAAAAATTTTTATTGTTTTGTATGAATTTGTAAGAATATGGGGGGTTTTTTAATCTTAAATTAACTAAACTTACCATATTTTACAGCAGCATTTAGTTGGAATGGACAGTATGCAAAATATTTTCTTGAATATATTATCGTAGAACAAAATGAATAACCGAGAAAGAATTTACTTTATTCCTTTTATTCTCAGCTGAAAGGTTTCGCCAAATTTGTTTAGGGTTATAGTTTTAGTATAGTGCGAGAAAAGTAGCCTTGGCGAGATTTCGCGTTTTTAGTTAAAACATTTTTAATTTTTATCATGAATGGAATAAAATGGTAGTAAGATTACAGAATTCGATAAGTGAAAAGAAATAATGGTCAATCAACTGAAAAGAAAACGACCACCATATCTCCGTGAAAATTTTGTTGATGATTTGCATAACATGACACAATTAAATCGTAACTCAGAAATTAGAAAAATCGAAACAGAAAATTTTTAAATTAACCGATTCGGGAATTCGAGAGAAATAACTCAGCTATAAATGGAAAACAATAAGCGCTAGCCAAGCAAGGCCAAAAAGTATCATCTTCTTTCGATAACAATTTGTAATGTCATATAGAATTTTCTAGAATTAATTGTTATTCTTGTCAGGCCACAATTATTATTTAGTTTTATCAAGAATTGATAAATATCGAATTCAACATCGTGGAAATAGCTGCTTAGAACTACGAACTACGTAGTTTGCATTAATCTTTGACGTTTAGTAATGCTTCTTGAATTCTCATTTCTTTCTACGCGGGCCAGAATATCCACAAGACTCTGAAAATTACTTTAAAAAGAATAAAGCGAAAAAATCATACGTACCAACAAAATTCACAACACTTTTAGCATTTTCTTCGTTACCATGTGCGTTTGCTTTAGTTTTTAAGTCCCCCATTAGACAGTGACTTCAGTGCCCCCTATAGTTCGTTGGAGTTACGAATTAATAAGCTCATTAAAATAAATACATCATATCAAATAAAAAAATGTTTATTTTTCCCCTGTTGCCAAAAACCTTTTTTTTAATGAATTAATGCACTTACCTAAATAAATAAAAACAATAAAATGTCCACTTAAAGAAATACTTTTCATTGTCGAAATAAAATAAAATCGTCTGCGCATATCTTTATGTAGAAACATAAATGACTTCGAGTTTATTCGCCGAAAAATGAATTCCTGAATTAAAACTTTAGCGTGAAAATAAAAACAAGTCAGATCAACAATAATTATTTCACAGTCAAAACCATAACTGCGGAGTCAGAGTCGGAGTCAATCTCATTTTGGGGTAAAGGAGTCGGAGTCGAATATCTAAGAATCGGAGTCAGTCATTTGTCCTCCGTGTAGAAATTTTTGCCAAAGCTACGAAGTCAGAGTCGAAGTCGGGGAGTCGGAGTTCGATTAAGTGTCGGGCACAGGAGTCGGAGTCGCAGTCAAGTGCCCCTAAATTCTCGGAGTCGATGTCTGGAGTTTGGCGTCAAGAGCTATTTCCAACAAAATTTGTTTGAAGTAAATCCGCCTTCAAGTACGGAATCTACATTGACTTTCAGTTTCCCCGTAGGCGCTAATGTTAAGGGATTTGAACTGTTCAAAATTGAACGGAAAATTGTTCAAATCAAAAAAATATTTTATATACAAGTTTTTCATCAAAAGCTTTTTCCTACAAAGTTTGTTTGAAGCAAATTCGCCTCACAGTTCGGAATTGCCTTGAATTTCCCCGTAGGCGCTAATGTTAAGGTTTTTGAACTGTTCATAATTGAGCAAAAAATAGTTCAAATCAAAAAGTGAAATATGGGAATGAGGTGTCCTCACCGAGATCTTTCGAACAAAAAAAAGTTCTTTCGAATCGGACTATTCATTCAAAAGGTTTTAGGGGGGGGGGACAGACAGACAGACCGACAGACATTTTTCCCCATTTCAATACCCTACTTTCCAATTTTTAATTTTTCAATATTTATTTAATTATTTTATTTATTTTTGACTCTTTTTTGTTTTTCACGATATTTTTAAGTTGCATTAAGCCTTCGTTCATGCTTTTTTCTTCTTTTTCTGACTTTTACTGGGAAAGTAGGCTAAAAAGTACAATGACGCAACGTAATTTGAATTGCAAATGAGCTATTAAAAAAAATTCAAACCCAATTTCTTAATGTATGGTATTACGTAATGACATTTATAAAGGAAAAATGACTACGTTGTTTGTAAAACGTAACTTTTTCTTATTGTTTCAATTTGAGAAACAGAGTTTTTAAAAGAAATATGTCAACGTAGTTAAAATTACAAGTAAAAAAGTACTGTGACACGACGAAATTTAAATTACAAAATAAAAAGTACTACGGCACAACGTAATTTATAGTGCAAATAAGCTATTAAAAAAACTTTTAAAACCCAAATTCTTATTCTATTGTATAACATAATGACATTTAAAAATAAAAAAAATAGTACGTTGTTTGTAAAACTGTTTTTTTTTTTTTTAGTTTGAGAAACGACGTAATTAAAAGTACTCTGCCAACGTAGTACAAAAAAATAAAGGACTGTGACACAACGTAATTTAAATTGCAAATGAGGTATTAAAAAAATTTAAAACCCCATTTATTAATGTATCGTATCACGTAATGACATTTCCAATGGAAAAATGACTTTTTGTTTGTAAAACGTCATTTTTTTAAAAATTTCTATTTGAGACACAGCGTTTTTAAAAGAAATATGCCGACGTTGTTAAAAATACAAATAAAAAGTACTGTGACACAACGTAAATAAAAGTACAAATTAAAAGATACTGTGATACAACGTAGTTTTAAGTACAAATAAGATATTAAAGAAAACTTTTAAAACCCAAATTCTTAATGTATTGTATCACATAAATCTTTTCAAAGCTATGCTTTTTATTTTTTCTATTCATGTTGTTCATGTTCAGAAATCACTATGACACATCAATGTTAAAAGTACAAATATAAAAATAGTATGGCACAACGTAATTTAAAGTACAAATACAACAGTGAGATTTAACAGCCTACGTAAAAGAACGAATGAAAAAGTCATATATGTATGGCATAACGTAATTTAAGTATAAGTATGTACTATGACACAATGTAATTAAATATACGAATAAAAAAGTACTATGACACAACGTAGTTAAAAGTACAAATAAAAAAGTACTACGGCACAACTTAGATAAAATGCGTAAAAAAGCTCCAAATTTTTCAAACCGACGCTTAAAGGATAATAAGAGAATTGTCAGCTTTTCTGGTTGTCATGAATTTATTTGCAGATTTGAAAAGGTATGCTTTGTTAGCCCTCAAGACGGTGGTTTACTACATTTATAGCTCTTTATTTCATTTTCACTTGCATTTTTAATTGCACTGTGTCATAGGAATGCATCATTTCCATCATTCTTATGTTGTGAAGTATACTGGAATAATTAATTTGAAAAGAAAATTTGTATTGACATTTCTGTACATAAAGTCACACTTCGTTATACACGAAATTAGCAGAAGAAAAATTATTTAATGTTTGAGAGAAAACGAATGAAGTTCGAGCGTGTTTAAATACTCTACATAATCTTGTGAAAGACAGTAATAAATGCTTATTTCTTTTCTAATTCATTTCTGTAATTCTTCGGAATTAATCAAAAAGATAAACGAAGGTAAATATTCAATAAGTGTTGCTATAATGCCAAGCACATAAAATTTTGATGTTTTTTCTATTTTTAATGAATTCTTTTCTAAAAAGTGTGCTAAACTATTTGAAAATTAATTAGAAAGTTAATTTCTGTATTTTCATCAATGATTTTTTTTCTTAAGCTAATCGTCTAAAAAGAAAACCAAAAAAAAAAAAGATAGAGATTATAAAAAAACCTATGAAATGTTTTAGAGAAAAATAGCACGGTAAACGCAGAAAATTCCGTTCAATACGAAATATTTCATTTAATTATGAGTAAAAAATTGGTTGAAATGTTTTCTAAAGCATTTATGAATATTTTTTTTTTTCAGAATCGAGAATGTTACGTCATACCTTATTCTTTTAAGATGCGAAAACTCCATACCAGGAAATTGATAATACAAAAAAAGATGATCAATAGATTTTCTCAACTAAAAACTTAAATCTTACACCAAAGAAAATTAATTTTCTTCTGACAAATAAAAGTTCTCGCAGTCAAACATTCCCTATATTATTTATATCGAACATTATTTATATCGAATTTTTATGCTTTATTAGATTATTCTATGTTTCTAAAATTTGCAGACTATCTTTTCATATCATTTTTTCACTTTCAATATCATACGAAAGCTGCACAGATAATAACACTTATAAAAAGTTCTACCATAAGTGATAATTTAAACGTAAATTATTTATACGGTGCGAGATGTAGACAATTATACTGACATGGGCGAGTAAAGGGCAGTAACTGCAATTTTTTTTATTAGTAACTGCAATTTAACAGTACAAACTGCTTTGTTTAGCTTCAGATGAAAACCATGCAGCAAAAAAATCCGAAACATCACTGATTATATTATTACCGTGGAACGTTTCGGAATGGCAAAGGGTTTCCTTTATTTCCCCACAAAATCAAGTATCTTTACAAAAAAATTTCTGAATTGCTACAAGTTGCACGAATGCAGACTTTTCACTGGTGGGAAAAATATTTTTAGCTACCAGCTTAGAGATTGACTGTGCTTCTTTTTAAAATATATTGGCTTCAGTTCGATTATGGCCCGTTCAGTTTGACTAAGCTCCCAGTAAGATCCTAGTAAGTCTCTGCATAGCTGTAGCTTAGTAAGGCAAGGGAAATGATTGTTTCTTCCTTGCAATTCCGTCTTAGCTTTGGCTATGATTGCATTAATACTTCTGGTGCTTTCTTTGTAGGTCAGGAAGATTCTAATCAATTGCATTAACCTACATTTTTGTCCTTCAATGTTCCAGGAACATAATTCGTTTCAACTGGGAAATTTTGCAAATTCTTCAGACAGATTCATGCATAATATCAGGTATGTTACTGAATTTTAGCGAGAACGGTTCTGCTTTTTTCAGGGTATGTTACTGGCAGAAATGGGGCACATCAGTGTCCCATTATTTTCCAGGAACGTTTCTGAATTATTTTTACAGTGAAAAACTGTGGAAAATTCCAACACTTCACCATTGTTGAATTGAATGTAAAATGCGTTTTTTCAACTATCTTGAAAACTTATTTCTGCAGATATTGCCGTTTACCTGGCAAAGGCAGCGTAAATTTAAATGAAGTTCTTTATTATTCCCAGCAGAATGAGCATGGGCGGAAGCCGGAATATGTGGATCTACCAGGGGCTCATTTTTTGCACTTCTCTTGTCGGAATTTAATTTTTCAAAAGTCCATTTGAGTTTTATGTAATGAGATGAAATACTCTACATAATTTTGTCAACGGCAGTAATAAATGCTTATTTCTTTTCTAATTCATTTCTGTAATTCTTCGGAATTAACCAAAAAGGTAAACGGAGGTAAATATTCAATAAGTGTTGCTAGAATGCCAAGCACATAAGATTTTGATTTTTTTTTTCTCTTTTTAATGAATTCTTTTCTAAAAAAGTGTGGAAAAACTATTTGAAAATTAATTAGAAAGTTAATTTCTGCATTTTCGTCGATGATTTTTTTTTTCTGAAGCTAATGATCTGAAATGAAAACCAAAAAAAAAAAAAGGAAAAAAAGAGAGATTACAAAAAAACTATGAAATGTTTCGGAGAAAAATAGCTCGGTAAAGGCAGAAAATTCCGGTAAATATGAAACATTTCATTTAATTTTGAGTATAAAATTGGTTGAAATGTTTTCTAAAGCATTTATGAATATTAATTAAATGTTTTCATATCTTTGTTATGATGTCATCATTCTTTTTCGAAGCTGGAGGATGAAGTTTAGAAGACTGTCAGCCCCATGGGGGCTGCGTCTACGAGGGTCGATCCAAAAGTAAGATTCCCATTAATTTTGCATCGTTGGAAAGGAAAAAAGTTTTTCTGTTTTTATACATAATTGCCATCTTTTTCTGTGCATTATTGTCGACGATGCCCTAACTTCTGTATCGATTGTCACAGAATTCCACTGACAACCCGTTGCGGAAGCGTCGTTTCAAGCGACTTCGTCTTCGCTCCGGAAACGTTGCCCACCAAAGTGTTCCTTTGATTTAGGAAACAAATGGTCATCACTACACTCGAGCTCCGGACTGCAATCAAGAACGGAGTGGTTTTTTGACTGTCATGTCCCACTCTGGCGGTGGAATTCTGTAACACTCGATGCAGAAATTAAGGCACCGTCGACAATAATGCACAGAAAAGAATGGCGATTATGTATAAAAACAGAGAAACGTCTTTTCCTTTCAACGATGCAAATTTCAATGAGAATAGACAGTGCTGTATATTTTTAAAATTGATGGGAATTTTACTTTTGGATTGACTCTAGTATCTTCCAGGAAAAAAGAGCATCTGTGAGATTTCACTATCCCAGTTGTGTCTGTACCTTGCAAACACAACCTAATATTAACTTTTCATGTTGATTTTCCTGATAAGCGATGTAAAATTCTTCGGAAGCAGCTTTTTTTTGAGCAAAAAGTATTTTCGGTGTTGATTAGTGTTACTTAATGACCGTTCTCCTTAAAAACAGTTATAATATTTTGTTGATATGTATGGTGTTTGTGATTGAATGTTAATTAAGAAACAATGTATATCTTTAAATTTAACAGAAATTCTTGAAATTCTCAAAAGAAATTTAATGGATTTTTCAAGTACGGAAAAGGTTGATTTGTGTAATACATTATTTTTAAATTATTCATTTTTCTAAACTTAGAATCAATCTACGTGACAGTTTATCATCTTTCGAAATGTATTGCATCACGAAAAGCTTTATCTATCGCAAAACGAAATTTTTAACCCGCAAAGTCGATGCTATAATCAATAACATTGCTGAATGTAGCACAGGTACACTACAAAGGACCAAAATCCATCAATAGAAATCCTATGGTATTTATTTTCGATAGTTTGTCTCGGTAAAGAAGAATGAGTAACGGTATGGATAAAGAGAACAAAGGTGGGTATTCACTAAAGGGCTTCGTCAAGAGGTAAGAATACTTGCTTTTCAAATGATTGTAAGTGGTAAAAAAAAACTATGTTTTGACTAACGACGAAAATTAAAATATTTTTTAAAGTTATTATACCGATTTCTTTAAATATTTTTTAAGCGAATAAATTTAGAAATAATTTTCCATCATATACAATCATCTGCTTAATTTCGTATAGCATAATTCTTTATTTACGAAAATTAAACCATCAATCTGCTTTTGCTTGTGTTTTCATTACAAATGAATGTGCAATAGATGCGAATATAAATATAATTATCACAATAAGAAGGTGTCTTAAATTTTAAATGAACATGTAAAAAAAAACTTCAAAAGATTTCGGCTATAATATTACAATATAGTTGAGACAAACCTAACTTGGCAGCATTGTAAAGGTGTGCAGAAGGAATGTGTCGTAAATGAACGAACGGGTCTAAAAGAACGAATCCTTATTTGAAGGGATCGGATCAATCTCCTTAAAAAATGAATGATCGTTCTGTTGACGGTGAAAAATTTGGAACGTTGCATTGATGCGCTTGTGATAAAATTGCGTTTTTTTTTTATTTATTTATTTTTTTTAAGTACAGTAAGAATCATTTTTACATTTTTTACCTCTCAATTTATTGCTAATTCCTTGTTTCTTAAAACAATATAATCTATTCATTTCGAAACATTTTTACTTTCTACTTTATGCACTGTTTTCCTTTAACAGTTGTAGTTCATTTGCATTTCCCAATGTGTTTATTAGTAATATTTTGTGTAACTTGTTTAGGCTACTAACAGAAAGCTTGGACTTTCCACTTTCTGACCCATGGACCCGTTAAAATCCTTCTCACGTTTTCTGTTGCCAAATTATTTTTATAAATTCCATTTATCTCATTTCTAGCAACCCTTTTGTCTATACTAACAATGACATCGCAATATTAACTACCATGTATATTAATTTAGCTTTTTTGAACTAGCTTGGCGACTTCTATATCTCAATTTTACATTCAATATCCTGAGAATTTCAATAGAGATTATTCCTGTCTATTTTTTTTTCCTTATTTAACTCTAGCTGCGTTTCTTTTTTTTTTCTTCTTTTTCTTGTAGTGTTATCCCATGCGTACTATGGGATAATTTTGAAACGCCCTAATATTCATCTCAGGTGAGTTCTTTTTTCGAAATAAAATTATCCCGTGCCCCGGCTGAGTAACTGGTACTTTTGTTGTTACTTTTTTCGTTTTATATGATCTATTGGTTATATCTACATCTGAACTTTTTACATCCGAACCAAAAAAAAAAAAAGATTTTTGATTAATTTTTATCGGCATAGTTTCTTACTTTAAAAGTGTGTTTTTCTTTCATAAAATATTACTGATTTCATGAAAGATTTCGATTGTGCGTGAGTACGTCCTGCAGAGGGGTCACCTGCAACATATTTATTTAACTGAACGAAGTTGTTCAAATGAACTTGTTCAGTGAATGGGTCAAAAGAATAAACGATCCTCAGATGAACGGATTATTTAAAAAAAAAAAAAACGACTATGCCCATTTCTACTACGCATATCTTGATCACAGTATTACGACGTAGCCAAGTTAGGTTTGCCCCAACTATAGTACAGTCGAACTCGCTTATAAAGAGTCCTGATTTTAAAAAAATAGCGAGGATTTAGCAAGGAAGTCGGAAAAATCAAACTAACCCCGCGCTTCAAGCGAGCATTATTTTTGTGATTCATAAAAGTTCTGTTGACTTCAATTTTCGCGGTTATTTTCTTGGAAAACTATTTTACCATCCTTAAGTTAACCGAAAATTAGTAATGAGTCGTAAATTCTGAGAACAATTTTTTTTAAGTGTGTGTGTAGTAGTGTGTGTGTTAAGTGTGTGGAGTAGAGAGACATTCAAAAATATTAAAAATTAGTGACCGCAATGCTATCATATCACGTTTTCACTTTTACCAACGTAAGCCCCCCCTCCCCATTTTTTTTTTTTTTTGAAGGTTCGAATTTATTCCCAAAAATAAAAATACTGTTTCAATGCAAGTTTTGTTATAAAATACAGTATTCTTTCTGTTTGGTAGCTACTGTAATTTTCGAAACAAATTTACAATTTTTTCATTTTGAAAAAGTTCTGTCATCTTAACTATTTTACTTTGCCCCACTTTCCCCTTTGAATGAATTTTAACCTCTATGAATAAATGTTTTCACAACTCACTATTTACGAGTTATCAGCTACAACCAGCTTATATACAACCCAAATTCAAAATAATAGAATACTTTTCACTTTTTGGAAAAAAGGTCTTTCTAACCGAATATAAGTGCAAATTAGGTATTTAAATGAACGTGCCACCTTTCTTAGACCTTAAAGTGTGCATTTCATTTTAAATATAATTAGGCAGAATAATCCAAAAGTTAATAGTGATGAAGGTTTACATTGAAGGGGAAAAAATCTCTCAAAAGAAACAATATCAATATTAGAATGCGTCATTTTTCGTTTGATTCAATGCTTTAATCCTTTTACATACGGATTCTACCACCTGGTTACATCAACCGTTTCTGACACTGTTTCCATATTCTCTTCAATTCGGTAACGAGCTCAATTTCGTTGGCGGGCACCAGGTCTTGAACCGCTTTCTTTAGATTTGACGGTACCAGAAATTCTTAATTGTATTGAGAACGGTAGAGTTACTTGACCAGTTTAATACCGAAATTCATATTTCTGTTTAAAATCTATGAGTTGATTTAGAGACATAACTCGGAGTACAATATTGCTGAAAGATAAAATGTGTAACTAAATGTGTACACTGTAAAAAATTTTGCAGAGTTCCTGAGTATTTCCGTGCAACGTTTCGCGATTTCTATGGTTTGTATCCACTTCCTGGAAAAGTCAAGTATTCTTGTCAAAAAGTTTCTTGAATTGCTACAAGTCGAGTTAATGCAGACTTCTAACCGTTATAAAAAAAATAAAAAAATTACTTCCAGTTTAAAGAGTAAATAAGTATTTATAAAGTGTATCCGCTTCAGGTCGATTGCGGCTCGTCCGGACTGATAAGGCGTCCAAAGGTGCAAATCAGTCTATGGATTACGTAGCTTTGCAAGAATTGCAGGCGAGTAAAATTATTGATACTTACTCGCAATTCTGTCTTAGCTTTGGGCATGTTTAAAATACTGCATTAGGAGCCTTCCTCGAAGCGCAGTAAGGTGCCAAACTATTATAGTAAGCCCACTTGAGTTTACTCTAATGTTCCAGAGATACGACTGTCTTTAAACGGGAAGAGTTCTGAATATTTTAGGGAGCTTCCAGGATAATTTCAGTAAGGTTACTGCATTTTAGTGGAAAACGTTCCTGGTTTTTGTCAGACATGTTACTGGAAGAAATTGGGCACATCAGCTGCCTATTATTTTCCAGGAACGTTTCTGAATCGTTTTTACAGTGTAAATGCTGTGATTGACGAAGTATCATGCAGTATTATTGATAAACAGTGGAAGTTGTGCATTGTTTTATTTTAAGATATGTGTAATTTCCCAATTCCAGCAGCCCTCATGCACCCACAAGCCAAAAAGTATGTTTGAAATTGGAGAGAACGTCATACACAAGATTTTTCATACTATTTTCCTTTTAAAGTCAAACCGAACACCTTTTTTTGTCCACAGATATTTCAAAAAAAAAAAAAATCATCACTGAATATAATACTTTTCCAACATTGTTGTCCCTGTATGAGCTTCTCTTTGATCCTGGAGAGTCCTGCACGTTTCTACTTCAGGTTTATCTTTGGTCTTACTTCGTAGATCCGCAGTTAAAACTGCAGTTTATGCAATCTTCCAAGTGTAGTTAGCGAGGACAAGATAACTATACATTCTTTCCAACACTTGTAGACGTAAGTAGCAAATTTCAACGATTATTTTGGACGATTTACTTTAATTTGGGTTCATCTCTGCCAGGTGTTACTTTTTTTACCTCGATTACTGCGGTTACTTTTTAGTTGGTCAGTTCTTCTACATTCCTTTACAATGTTACATACCATAGATTGCAAAACGTTCATTTGAATCCAGTTGGATAGTTTTTTTTTTCAACTTTAAGAAATGATACAATATGTGGCATCGTTTTTTTTCTCTATTTATCACCTTGACGACCCATTTTGAGCAAAAAAAGGCTTTAAAAGAGCGTTAAATTATCCGGGCGTCCAGCTCCATACTTGTGACCAACTATCGGTTAACAGGTATGCAAATATTTTCGCCACTTTTCAAAATTCACATTGAATGAATAGATTATTCTAATTTTTTGGCCCATATAAAAAATATATCTATTTTTCCAATGTGTTAAGGATTCATACGTTTTTAAAATAATATCTTAAAAGGTGCTTAAATTGATTTACCCATTCATGAATAACGAGTTTTAGTCTTTTTAATTTGCATGTGTTCATTTTTCCCGACTCAGGGACGAGTTTTGTTCAAACAATTCTGATATTCTATTATTTTGAATTTGAGTTGTACAATATTCTTTCTTTATGTAGCTACTGTAATTTTCCAAACAAATTTCCAATTTGATCATTTTGAAAAAGATCTGTCATCTTAACTATTTCACTTTGCCCCACTTTCCCCTATGAATGAATTTTATCCTCCATGAATAAATTTTTCCACGAATTCACTATTTACGACTTATCAGCTACAACTTGCATATATACAGTAGTCGTCCTTTTGCGCTCGTTATAAGCAAGTTCGACTGAAAAAAAAAATGCTAAGCAATCTACCATACAGTATCTAATATCCAATCGTTCCAAAGCTGGTAGATCAATGAAATACAGACTTTTTATAGAGTCACGTCTGTTTATACTTATCAAAAAAAAAAAATAAATAAATAAATAAATTACTATAAAAAATAAAAATTAAACGTTGTAGATACAGTTTCCTTATTAAATGTTGAATAATAAATACACATTAAAACTTGAAGATGAATAGGAGCTAAAACCTTTTAGCCGAGAATGTTTTATATACGACATCATTATTGTATAATAATAGTAACAAAAATCTTTGATAAATTACTTAAAGAACCATGTGTTTTGCGGCAAGTTCATTGAAATCATAAATTCAAGTAAAAATGTTTTTCCTTCGTAATGCATGCTGTCTAGAGCAAAACCAGTTGCATGATTTAAGGTAAATCTAGGATTACGAAGAGGTTTTAGGTAACTCCCGGTGGAAATTGTCCTCAAAGAACTTTTTTCGAAATGTTTCTTTGTGCATTTCGATAAACAAAGTGGAATTAATGGCTTAACCTTTTTGCACAAATGTCATTCTTTTGTCTACATAAGTCAAAGTTTTTATGCTATAATGTAAAAAAAAACGCATGCGAGATCAAATGTGTTCAGGAATTTTACGTTGTAATACATTCAAAAAAAAAAAAAAAAGAAAAAAAAAAGAAAGAAAGAAAGAAAAAAAAAATAGATTCGCATTATGAAAGAAAAAAAACTCTCTAGTTTGAAAAAGTGTTTAAAGGATGTTGCTATGCATTTTAAGTTATAAACAGGACGGAGGTGTATAAGGAAGATTTTAGTCGTAAAAGAATTCAACAGAAAATCTTAAGTCTCAGCTCTTCATTAAGGATTTTCAGTCGGATAAGAAAGTGAACAAATATGTCAACTTTTTCATTGGTACTGCATTTGGAATTTATTAAACGGAACTAAAATTTGTAGATAAAAGAAATATTTATGAGACTTTTTTATTACAATGCCTCAAATAATTTTCAGAAGATCAAATTTCACTCAAAGTAAAAAAAAAAACATATAATTTATATCTTTTTTGTTAACATTGAAAGAAACTATAAACCAGACAATTCTCTAATGCCACAACACTGTAAAAAAATTCCGAAACGTTACTGGTTATTTCCGTGAAACGTCTCGGGATTTCACACGATTTCACCTATTTCCCCGTAAAAAATAGTATCTTCACAAAAAAGTGTCCTGAATCGCTACACGTTGCACGCGTGCAGACTTTTCACTGTTGTGGAAAATATATTTAGCAACCAGTTTAAAGATTGAATGAGCGTGTTTATTAAGCTTATCGGCCTAATGTTGCGTCCGGCCTGTCCAGATTGACTAAGCTCCCAATGCGGGCGAAAATGTCAATGGATAGCTACAGCTTTGCAAGGCAGGAATTGAAGGCAAGAGATATGCTTGGTTCCTTCTTGCATAGCTGTGGTCGTTCTGATTTTTATGTAGTCTTCTTGGTAAAGGAAGGTTCTAATCAATTACACTAAACCTACTTAATTTTTCTACAAGGTTCTTGAGACATGACTGGCTTTAACAGGGGAGATTTCGCACTTCTTCAGAAAGTTAAGTCCTGAGAATAAGAATGGGTACAGTATTTAAAGATGACGCAGACTATTTGAAAATGCTTAATGCATGTATATTATTTCTTCTTGACTCGTCAGTAGAATCCTTTAAACAAAATCTGATGCGGAATCCAGACTACTTCCTTATAGGCCTATTAAATATCTATGTTGCTATAATAACTTTAAAGAAAAGTCCTTGTAGTCTTTTATAGGGTAAGTAAATTGTTAAGATAACTTATCGTTTTTAAGAAGAACAAAGTAGAGATCCGTTTTGAAAATTACAGTATGTAAAGCAAAACAATGTATTTTACAATAAAACTTGAAATGAAATATGATTTTTCATTTTTTGGCAATAAATTTGAACTTAAAAAAAGGAGAATTTTTTTTTTTCATGGGCTAAAGTAAAAAAAAATTTCCAATGAGGCATTATTTTCTCTAAATAATAATAAAAAAAATAAGGAAATGTTTTCTGTGTAATTAAAAATATGTTTCTGTGAAATATAATATTTGTCTAAACAAACCTTTTCTTTTTCAAAGAGTTTTCTAATGAAGCGTTTTCTTTTTGATTAATGTTTTTGATAAAAAGAATAAATAATGATACAAAAAAACGAATAAATGAATGAACTAAAAAATGAACGTATGAGAAAAAATATCGGTACATAAAATGTTAAATAAATAAGAAAATAAGTAAATTAATGAACACATAGGTGATACAATAAGTGAAGAAATAATTTAAATATGGTGATTGAACATAAAACAGATAAGAGTTAAAATCAATGATCATCGTTTTTTTTATATGTTGGTTGTTTTTTTTTTAACGATAGAATAATTTTAGCGAACTCAAACAGTATTTAAAAGAACTCCACTTATTAAACAAGCATGTTTCATTATTTAAAGAGCATTTTATACATTAAAAATCACATCAACCAGATTTATGCGTTTAAACCCATTAATACCAGAAATTTTAATTATCGCACTTGATTATTGTTATCAATAATGCGAAAAATTTACTCAGCGTATAATTTAATATATGTTTGTGTATATATATATATATATATATATATATATATATATATATATATATATATATATATATATATATATATATATATATATATATATATATATACATACATATATATATGTATATAAAATATATATATATATATATATATATATATATATATATATATATATATATATATATATATATATATATATATATATATATATATATATATATATATATATATATATAATGTAACCTTTTATTGAATTTATTTAAAAAGATAAAAACAAATCAGTTAGGGCGTTGCTTAAAATTCAATATAGTGCAAAAAAATTTTTGAAGCAATTTTTGAGCATTTATCTAAACAAAACTTCTTAAAAATGAACCAACGCGATTAATTAATTAACATTTTACGCAGTTTTGAGAGTTTAAGAAAAAATTACTTTTTCGGATATCAACTTTAAGATAACATCGAAAGTTCTTTTAAATACTTTATGAAAACAATGTGTCTAATTACCTTCGAAGACGAATATCATCTATAATATTTGATCATTAATCATTTTCTTAGCTGTAACATCAAGGATTAAAATAAGTTAAAAATGACTTTGAAATTCTGTTTAAAAAAGTATTTCATCGAGAGTGTGTAACATTTTTAATTATTCAAGGTTTAAAAAAAACTGCAAAAAATTTGTTTTTTAGCGAAGCATCAGTTGCATTCCGAGAGAAAAATATAATAGAAAATTGCATACATGTGACAGTTTTCCACACACACAAAGAGGCACAAGTCTTTTCGAAGAATTATAGATAACTAGCTGGCGGCGGTTATTTGAAATCTGATTTTGTACGGCAATTTGTCAAAAAAAGAGCAGAACGTAAAGTATTGCTCATATTTTGTCGATGGTCGCTAGAAAAACTGAAAACTTAATAATTACTTAAATAACTACATCGATCTCACATACGTTCCATGGTTATCTTCTTCTCTACATTTAATAAAATTCACACTTTCGTGTCTCATAAATTTAATATTTTATACTTTAAATAATTTTATTCCTTAAAATTTCTTTTTTCCAGGTTTTTTTTTAAATTTTTTCGTTATTGTACTTCCTTTACAAATGTCGAAAGGAGAGGCAGCGAACGTTGATGGAAAGTAATTTAAAATAAGTGAAATTTAGTGCTACTGCAACAAAGGCGCATAAAAATAGTTTAAATTTACAACATGTTGTAATGCACATATTGGTAAACTAAAACAATTACTTGACTTAAACAACTACATTAAAAGTTTAAATATATTTCGTCTAACTTGACGCGATACATACTCTCATTTAATTTTTCTTTTACGCTTTAAACATTTTTTTTTCTAAAAAAATCTCACTCCCAGTTTTTTTTTTCCCTTTTCACTATTATACTTACTTGATAAATGTCAACAGGTGAGGCTGTGATAGTTAATGAAAAATGATGGAATAAAAGCAAAATTTAGTGGCACTGCAACAAGTGCGCATAAAAATAATCTATATTTACGATATGTTGCAATGCATACATTAATAGACTAAAACAATTACTTGAATAAACGAATGGTTTGCGGGAAAAACGTTGTATGTTGCTGTTTAAAACGCAACAACTTTTCACTACAGCCAAAAAAAAAAAAAAACGAATCTGCTTTGTGCAATATACTAAACAGGCGAAATAGCGCAAGATACAACGTTTTTTATTAAATTACCAACTCTCTTCATATAACAAGGAAGCCCCGAGGCAAGTTTGCAACATACAACGTTCTTCCATTAATTATGAACACGAACACTTTTTTTGCAAGTAAAATGCCAACTAGCGAATTTTCTGGTCGTGAAAACGAACTAAAAACACAGGTGCTTTATTTTCTGGAGTATATTCATCGTTTATTTACTGCAAAAATTTTTTTTTTTGAAAACCTACATACAACACACACATACATTTTTCAGCCCCCCATTCAATTACATTAAAAAAAAATTATATTCCTTATAATTTGAAGATGTACATCTTCCGATATCCTTTTTTCTTTACGCTTTAAAAAGATTTTTCCAAAAAATCTCACTTCCTAGTTTTTTTTCCTCATATTTTGCCATAAAGAAGAGATTTGAGTTTGTGAAGCAGCGAAACTACAAGATGATTACACGCATCACCTCAAACTTCTCAATTTCTTTCCGTATTTGTTTTTATGTAACGTCTCCTAGTGCACTTATCTTGCTCCGGTATTTCGATGAAAGCGGTTGAAAAATTTAATATTTAAGGAAGCAGCATCTACTTCTGGTTAGAAATGAGTTTTGAGAACCTACTGCGTTACATAAATTTTTTACATGAGGATTTTTAAACGCGGAACCGAAAAGTAGGCCGGAAGCAAAGCTTTTGTTTTTTGAGTGCGTTTGAGTTAAAACAGAGAAGCTTTTAGACAATGAAAAATTTATCTTATTAGTTGTCTAATTTTATGTCATGCCTTTGTAACTACTACTTGTGTTTTAAGTTCACAAATTTCAACAAATAATGATATTTATATAGCATTATAATTATGTGTTTAAGTGGTTTCTTTTTCTTTTTTTTTTTCTTTTATGTTATTAATTTTGGGATTTACAGTAGACCTTCGTTTTACGCGGGGGTTACGTTCCACGAAACTTCCGCGTAAATCGAAATCGCGTAAATTGAGACATAATACTAGTGTTAAAATAGGGGTTTGGTTCCGTTGATAACAAAATACTTCATTCTAGTAATAACCAATTGTATAATGAGTTTAATGTGTACTTATATCGACTTTTATGCACAACATACATAAAGAAAACATAAATTAATTTCGTGCTCTGTTTATAAAGAGAAGCTGACTATGATAGTCTTTTGGAAGTCATTAAGAATTTTTCTCTGTAATTATTTGCAGAGCATTAACACATCCAGGATCACTTGCGTCATTTCCATGATAGAATCTTCCTTTATTAACAAATCTGAAAGATCGGTTCTACTGTCTAGGAATAGCTCAAAATTTTCAATGAGAACGCTTTTGGCCGTGCGTCCCCGACGTCCGTATCCTCGTTGGTTTTGGCCTCCTTTGTCACTCCTAAAAGCTCTTCTTCCAGTGAGTTCTGGACTGTGTGAGTTTAATAACTTTACTTTTGGAAAGAGCTCTGAAACTAATCGCATAAAATGTCACCCGCGATCCATGCTCGATTACTAGCACGCCAAAATGTAGTTTATTATGTGTAATCTGAAATCTTTAGGAGTTTGGATTTTGAAGGAGGAGAAAATTTATCTTTGCCGCATCAGCGTAAAACCAAAACTCATCCACGTAAAACAAAATAAAGGTGTCAAATCTTCAACCGCGCATAATCGAAACCGCGTAATATAAACCCGCGTAAAACGAGTTTCTACTGTATTTTGAATGAAACTCTTTCTTTTCTTATATTTGCAAAAACTCTAGTTGGGACAGAGCTAACCTGGTAGCGTCGTCATTCACTGATAAGGATCTGCATAGGCTTCATCATGTTTACTTTAGGTTTGTCTGAACTGTACATACATTTTCTGAGCAGTTTTTAACTAACCTGACACATAATAACTTATAGTAAGTAACGTCCTATTCCTTGGACACGAGTAGACACAGGATGGTTTGTCTCAACTATAGATTTATTATTTATTAATTTGTGTTCGATCAACCCGGCAATGATTTTTTATAGTAGTTAAATGTCTAATTCTTGGACTCGATTTGAAACCGAATAGTTTGTCTTAATTATAGATACATCATTTATTAAGTAGTGTTCAATTAACCCGACAAATGATTATTTATAGAAATGAACGATCTATTTCATGGACTGGATTTTAAACAGGATGATTTGTCTGAACTATAGATACAACATTTATTAAGTAGTGATCAATTAACCCGAAAAATGATTACTTATAGTAGCTAATGGTCTATTCTTTGGACTCGATTTGAAATGGGAGGGTTTGTTTCAACTATAGATAAAGCATTTATTAAGTAGAGTTCAATTAACCCGTCGAATGATTATTTATTGAAATGAACGATCTGTTTCTTGGACTCGATTTGAAACAGGATGGTTTGTCTGAACTATAGATACAACTTTTATTGAGAATTGTTCAATTAACCCGAATAATGATTATTTATAGTAGCTAATGGTCTATTCCTTGGACTCGATTTGAAACAGGATGGTTTGTCTGAACTATAGATACATCATTTATTAAGTAGTGTTCAATTAACCCGAATAATGATTATTTATAGTAGCTATTGGTCTATTTCTTGGACTCGATTTGAAATATAAGCGTTTGTGTAAACTATAGATACAACATTTATTATGTAGTATTCAATTAACCCTACAAATGATTATTTATAGAAATGAACGATCTATTTCTTGGACTAGATTCAAAACAGGATGGTTTGTTTGAACTATAGATACATCATTTATTAAGTAGTGTTCAACTAACACGAAAAATGATTATGTATAGTAGCTAATGGTCCGTTACTTGGACTCGGTTTGAAATAGGAGGGTTTGTCTAAACTATAGATACAACATTTATTAAGTTGAGTTCAATTAACCCGATAAATGGTAATTTATAGTAATTAACGTCTATTCCTTGGACTCGATTTGAAACAGGATGGATAATTTGAATCTGAACTATAGATACATAAATTAAATAGTTTTTAATTAACTCGACGCATGCTTACTTACAGTAAAAAATGGCCGATTTCCAAGAATTGATTTGAAAAAAAAAAACGTAAAATTAGCTTTTCAAATCGCTGCGTAAAAGGAAACGCTATTAAAGTACAAAAATTTATTTTCAGAAAACACTTAAAGCTTCACTTACATAGCTAAGTCACTTAGCTAAAATACATTATTTCTACTATCAAAAATGCCGAAAAACTTCTGTTAAAGATTGAATGCAGCATATGGATGCAACGCCAAAGCAAAATAAAGGGTAAGTTGAAAATTTAAACTGGATTAAACAAATAAAATCCAGAACAAATGAAATCCAAACTATTGCTTGAACCCCGAAATCAGTGTTGCCAGATTGGGGGAAATTTCCCCATTTTGGGGAAATCTGGTGCTCTCTGGAGAAATTTTGGGGAAGTGGGTTTTGAGGGGAATTCTTTGGGGAAAAATATTTTCCTTGGGGAAAACCTGGGGAAAAAAATATTTTTTTCGTATTTAAATTCGCGTCTTGACATCTGGTAGTTATACTGTTTGTATCAAACAGCGTTGGTTTAGCTTTGCTTAACTTAATGGAATTCGCATTTCGCATTATGTGGAATATTATGCTACGGAAGTCGCATTAATATTTCTGCGTGAGTAACTAGTTGATACGTGAAACAGGTAAAAATAAGTGTGATGAAGAATGTTCTTAGATAAATATACACAAAAATCATAGTTTAAATGTACATGCAGAAGCAGAGTAAGTAAATGCGAGTAGAAAGAAAATATTTGGTTATTTCTTATCTTTCGGTCAGGCGCTTGTATTTATGACTAGTGGCACCCGCACGGTTTTGCCCGTATTAGAAAATTAAAAGGTATTTTGTTTCCCCTGTATATTTACAAATAATGCATGATGAATTTCTCGCCAATTGGTTTGCCCACGTCACGGTTCCGCATCATGATAACTTGGTAATTTAGTCGTCCATCTTATGAAAATTTTGCTCGGGAAAATGTTCGTGAAATTGGAATAGAAAAAGAAAAAAATCGAATTTTCGAAAAATCGCTTAACGGTGCACACTCCCGTGCTACAAACTAATTATTTGTCAAATTTCACGAAAATCGGTCGAACGCTCTAGATGCTATGCGCGTCACAGAGATCCTGACAGAGAGAGAGATCCAGACAGAGAGACTTTCAGCTTTATTATTAGTAAAAATAAAAAAAATATAAAGATAAAGAAGACAAAAAAAAAGCGAAAATGGGAAGAAAAAAAAAGTTGGGGAATTTTATAAGAAAATTTGGCTATTTGGGGGGAAAAAAAATTTCAAGAGACAAAAATATCAGAGGAAGTCGACTCATTTAATGAAAACATTAGTGGAAAAATATTTTTTGAATTTGGGGAATTTTGATAGAAAACATCGCTTTTTGGGGAAAAGTTGGAAGGGAATTGGGGAAATCTGGATTTGACCATCTGGCAACACTGCCCGAAATGCTAAAGTAGAATAGAACGATTGTAAAAAAAAAAAGATTTATCCTCAAAAATTTATGAATATAAATTAAGAAAAGAAAATTCCTTCGAATAGTACCTTAAACTTTGCATTTATTCTCTTAAAAACACAAACGTTGTCATGACAACAGGAAGGAGGATTTTTTTTTAATTTTTTTTTTATTTTAGTTGCGTATTTTCTTTCCAAATTTCTAACATAACAATCATGATATTTAGTTTTAATTTATTTAAACACTTCTTTTAAAGCGTAAAAATTGGATTGAGCGTTCATTAAATAATAATCACTTTGGATTTTAAATGACGTCTTAAAACGTTCCAGATGTCCAAATACTAATACTTAAATGCATTTTTAATGTAACAGATGCTGTTATTCTCTTTACAAATTAAGTTTATCTAATTACAATGCATGTTTTTGTATAATAAATATTTGTAAAAAGGTTGCGTGTTATAAAAATGTTAAATCTTTTATTAGATTATCTTATTAGACAAAGTTGTCTTTCCGCTATTTTTCTTTGTAAATCAAGTAATGACTTTGCATATTATTTTAATAAGAAGACGTGATATGGGAAAATGAGTTGATTTTTGAGAAAATAAATATTTTTTTGTAAATATTGGGTTCAAATATTACTTAAAAATTTAATTATTTGTAACAAAAGAAATATATTTATAGCTATGTACACTTTGTAAAAAAGTAAAAAGAGAAAATATTCTCTGTATTTTTTATTCAGGTTGAAAGCTTTTATCTGACAGATTAAAAAAAAAAAATAGAAATAACATACAAAATATCATTAGTTTGTAAATAAACTATGCACTTTTATAATATACTTTCTCCCTACTTGATAATGGGTCCTAAAAATATATATAAAGATAACGGTTGTATTCACAAGCCTATTCTAACTTCCGTCAAACTTCTGAGCCTATCTTTAGTGAATAAGACTTCAACTGGTAGTTCGGATGACCAATGGTTACTCAAAAAGGGGATGAATACGAACGTAAACTAAACCTGTCACTCAGTATGAAATACATTCCACTAAGATATGACAAGAACTGTGCAGTGGTGAAGAGACCTGAAAATCTTGTTAGTACCACTTCTTAAGTATTATAGACTAAAAACAGCTAAACGATAAATTTTCTCTTAGTAATTAGTTAATCTATTTTCTGTCACTTGTAAGTGCAGCAACATATTACGGCTTTTTTTAGGCTTGAGGATTAGCACAGTTGAATAAAAATCTCATTTATCTAAAACCATAAATAAATAAAATTAAATAAAAATAATAATAGTAATAAGCGGAAGGATTTAAAGTGCAAGTCATCAAAGAAATGTAAATAACTATATTCAAAAACGATAGAACATCGAAACATTTTCGTGACGCATTTCTCTTATTTAACTTTATCAACCACTTATTATAGTTATTTTACAAAAAAAAAAAAAAAAAAAGAAAACGCACATTCTAAAAATTGCATGGTCATTTTACGAGTGCTTTTAAGCTTAAAGAATATATTTAAATGACGAAACTAGAAAATCGCCCGTCAAGATATGACGGGTGAAAATTGCTCATACATTTGAACAAAGCAATTGCCTGTTTGGTGATATTTTGATCGTTAAAATTTTAACCCTAAACCTAAACTCCAGTATATAGCGTTCATAGTTGAACCAGTGTTCGATTCCTTATTCTTCTAAAATGAGTCTTGACAGTAAAACAGTGTTACTTCAGTGTAAGTTCAGCCCGATCAAAATAAAGCATTTCCCTGCATATCAAACATTACCAAAACATATTATCAAATTATCAAGCCGTGGTGCGAGTTTCATTTTAATGATGTCAGAAGCGTTACTCGATCAATGGCTATTATATATATGAGGATTAGTCTTCCGATTGAAGAACCTTCGACGGTGAGTAATTCCTTACTGAACGTATGATTATCATAGAGTATTTTAACAAAGGTTTTACGAAATTAGACAGGAAGTTTCAATCATTAAGCAGAACAGCATTTAATAGGCAACAATGTTATCGGTATTCAATGTCAACCTGCATAAAACCTGTCGTGGCCTAGAGGTTAAAAATCTGGATTTCAAAGCAGCTGTTCATTGGTTCATTTTTCACTCTAGGGTCCCCCGTACCTACCACTATGTCTGGTTTAACCAGTTGGATGTGACTCTATCTAAAAGACACTTCTTTTTTGATCCAGACCAGAAGCTAAGCAATCCCTTGTCAAGCAGAACTATCGTTTCCCTAGAGGTATCGTTTCACTTGGAAGACTTTGTGATTATGAGCATTTTTGTAACCTGCATAAAACCTGTCAAGGCCGACAGGTTAAAAAAATTTGATTTTAGAAAGCTGCTCATTGGTTCATTCTGCACTCCATGATCCCCTGTACCTACCACTATGTCTTGAGACCAGAAGACGAACAATCACTGGGCCACCATCCTCCAAAAGTATCGTTTCACTTGGAGGACTTTGTGATCATGAGCATCTTTGTATCCCTATACACCACTTAGTTTCTCAAAATGCATAGAATTAAAATTAACAGAATCAGAAATGCGGAGTTTCAGAAAATACGGAAGGCGGTCAATAAAGAGTACATGCAGCAACGCTACACTTCCCGCACTTTTTAGCACTCAATTTAAGGATGCTATTTTCTGGAGCCACAGCATAACATTTGGCAACTTAAGATTACATTTTCGCTTTTCATTCTTGATGTTTACTGTTCCAATTGAACATTCCAACGTACACTTTTCTGCTGTGTTTACTGTTGCGCTTAGTGAATTCAGCTTATATTTTTCTGTTGTATTTTCTATCCTCCTTGGATATTTCAACGTTTTGCTATAACTACTACAACTATATTACTATTTTTATACTTTAATATTTAAACTTACAATATTCTGCTCTTCTTACTTTTCCACTTGAACAGTTCAACGTACACTTTCCTGCATCATTTACTACTACACTTACCCATTCTAACTTACATTTTTCTGATATATTACTGTTCCTGTGGAATATTTCAACTTTTATTGAAATTAATTTGTGGCATATGTGCTTTTGCCATATTTACATTTTCACTTGGACATTTCAAATAATTCTCCTGCTATTCAAGATGCAATCGAACCATACGTTACAAAACAAATATTGTTTGCTTTCAGGGATACGACGTTTTTTTACTTCCTATTACAAAAAAGGAAGCATTGTATTCGCAAAAAAAAATTTCACATAAAACTCGGCCTTAATTTTCATTTTGCTCACCCCCCAATTATGTTGAGTTTTTTTCAACCCGACCACAAGCGGATAAGTGCCTAAGAACGTATAAAAACCCGAAGTTCTATTTTGACAGAGTATTTCCCCGAGTTAATTACAACGACTTTTCTCGTGACGTCCGTATGTCTGTCTGTATGTATGTGCGGATATGCGTATGTATGTTGCATAACTCAATAACGTTATGTCCTAGCAAGTTGAAATTTGGTACGTAGACTCCTAGTCGGGTCTAGTTGTGCACCTCTCCTTTTGGTTGCATTCCGGTGTCTCTAATAGGGTCTTTTGCCCCTTTTTGGGGGGAAATCATTGTTAATTTCGATGCATACTCAAGTGGTGTTATAATTTGGCGGACACTTGGCGATATATCGCAAGTCTTTTTGTCACCAAGAAACGCCAAATTTGGCGTTTTTTTTTTTCCTTTTAAATCTGGTTTCAATTTGGCCACTGGTGGTGATATATAGAGAGTAAACTATTGAATCACATTAAAATTGCCAATAATGGGAAAATGACATTAAAATTGGAGTAAAAGGAAGTCATGTGATGCACACATCCGCTCGTTATTTTGAGAAAAACTTGTTTAAATATGTCTGTCTTGCAGATTTTGTAATCATGTAAAAAATTGAGTAAAAGAAATATCAGCAAAGGTTAAGCTGAAAATTTATTCACTGAAATAATTCTTCGGAAAACACATTTGGAATCTCAGGACTAAATTTGAAAGTAGTGTGTTGAACATAATTAAAACGCAAATCACCAAACATTTAATGGTGTTGGCCATAAAATTGCTGCTCCGTTTCCTGTAATATATATTAATTGCTTTCAAAATGTAGTAAACAAAGCAAAGAATAAATCTCATTATCGCAACAATGCAGATTAAAATTGAACAAAGAATAAACTGCCTTCTAAAGCTCTGTATTTTACGAATATTCGTAAATAAGTATAAAACATAAAGTGCATTATAATTACGTAACTGATAAGATCTGTTCTAAATTGCTTTCCCGATAGAGTAGTCTAAAAAAATAAAGGGACATTCCTTGTTTAACTATATTTTGACATAAAATATTAGTTTTAAATTAGCAAAGAGGAATGTTTCTGTAAGATATTGGTATTACATCAGAAACTCGTTATGGAACCTCAAAAGCCCGCTCAAGGGCTACTTCCTATGAGGCTTAAGGTGTATAAAAAAATTCTCCGAAGAGCATTTGATTTTGTAAAAACGAATTTTTGTGTTGATTCTAAAATTTTATTTAATTTCTCATTATGTTATTGAAGTAAAATTTATAGATTGGTTATTTTGTCGATTATATACATTATTTTCGACAGTTAAAATATTTCAATCAAATTTCGTGTTGTTAATAACTCAGACAAGCATTTATCGCGTATTGATACTTTCCAATCTCCTAAGGAGGTGATTCATGAAGCACACCGCCAGCTCAGTCATTTTCAGCCGAAGACTGTAGTTTAGTGCTTATTAGCACTCATCGGCCCGGCATAGGAAAGTGACTGAGCTGGAGATGGAAAACCTCTTAAGGAAGCCAAGAGTGCCAAACAAACTGGTAGCTAATATAGAATTAGCGCAGACCAGACGAGTGACTGAAGCAATGGTTCTGTTCAACTCGAGGACTGAAGGCAAGGCATGGTATATTCAGTAAATTACCGCCCAATAGCCAGGGCTAAAGCAGAAATACATGAAATATACCGCCAGCTCAGTCATTTCCAGCCGAGGACTGCAGTTTCGTGCTTATTAGCACTCATCAGCCCATGCCTTGCCTTCAATCCTCGAGTTAGCTACCAGTTTGTTTGGCACTCTTGGCTTCCTTAAGAGGTTTTCCATCTCCAGCTCAGTCATTTTCCCATGCCGCGCTGATGAGTGCTAATAAGCACGAAACTGCAGTCCTCGGCTGGAAGTGACTGAGCTGCCGCTGTATTTCTGCTTTAGCCCTGGCTGTTGGGTGGTAATTTACTGAATAAGGAGGTGATTCACTGAGAATTGCGGTAGTTTCTATCCTATTCCATCCATTGAGAAATCTGACTTAAAAACTAAAACTAAACTGCATAAAATTGTCCGAACCCCTTATAAAAAACAGACCCCTTTTAGTTTACAACTAATATTTACGCCAAAAGGTGAAGCTATGTTAAGATGGAGGATATGTTTAAATTATATATATAAATGTTAAGGGATAACCAGCAAAATGACATCCAACGATAAAAGACGAATATCCAAAAAAAAAGTCATCAAACAAATGAGATGATGAGAAAACTCAGAAAACCGTATGTCTCGTTACAAGATGAACATATTTGAGATGACTCGATTTTCATGCGAAACAGCTTTTTGTTTCGTTTCAATATACTTGTTGTTATTGTTTAAAAGGATTTCTTTTCTTCTGTTTTAGGTATTTGAAATTAGTTATAGGGGGGAGCTATCTTTAAATTTGTTACAGTATTTGCTGTATTTCCCCTCGTTTTCTCTTTATGTTTGCATGTCCGTTATAGTTTTATTTTGGAAATATTTTATGTACAGCATTGGATAGTTATAGTATTGCCTTTACTTTCTGAAAAGTCGGCTTGTTTAGTTAGTTTCCATATAGCGCATTCCAACATAAAGTAGATTTAGTACCCTGAGTTGGTACGGGAAGGTTTTCGCAGGCACAACTACTACAATAGCTCTTTACTAATGTGTCCACAAAAGTTCATCAATTACAACCAAAGAAGATAAAAAAAGCTTTAAAAAAATTGTAAATCATGACCTTTCTGTGCACTAAGCGTTTTGTTAAAATAACCGTTTTTGACTTTTGACAAAAATGCAAGTAAGGGAAGAAAGAACAAGGTAGGAGAAATAAAAATAACTCGTACAGTTTAAGGTTTAAGAGAAAAGTGTTTCAATGGGTATCCGTTTGACTACTAATTACAAAAAATAGGTATTTTAATTAAAAGATAAATTGAAAATCTTTATTTCTTACTTTGGATAGTAGATGTGTGATAAAAAATTAAGCCTTCACGAACGGACGTGCAAAAAAAAAAAAAAAAAAAAAAAATGCGTAATGAAATAATACAGAAATATCTTTCAATGGTAAAATACAGAAAGAATTTTCTTCTATTTAGGTCATAATGGAATCTCTTCTGAACATATTTTCTATTATATGAATGAATAGAACTGCAGGTAATGGCGAAGGGAAATATTGAAAAGCATCAAATACGTTCTTACTATGCAAAGAGCGAGTCTACGTTGCGATAACGTTAACATATTGTGTATACTATCTGAAGAATTTTTAAACCAGAAAAGTTGCAGAATGATGAGACCTGTGCATTGGAGGGGTCAGCAATCTAACTGATCCTTAGTTTGAATAATACGTTCCTCTTTGAAAAGTACGTTTTCTTTAATACTGATTAGATGCAGATTTTGTTTTATTGAAATTAAATTTCGATTTGTGATAAACTTAAATGCGAGCCTATTTTTCCCAGGTTTCCAATTTCAAATAATCTTTCTGTTATCATAAAGATTAAAAAACACATGATTGCACAATATGCAAAACCAGTGTCGTACATAGCACCCCGCAACTTCCACGGCTTGATAAAAGGAGCAATGTTATTAAGGCGAAAACTCTGAAAAAAAAAAGAAAAGTTAATTTTTTTTACAACAAATCTTATGCAAAAAAAAAAAAAAATGAAGTTCAGAAAAAAAAACTGATAATGCTAGAGGAAAATAATGTGACTTGATGTTTTAAGAGGCGAAAAACATAGGTAGTAATGAGCACAAACCGCAAAAGTGAAAAATTTATCACTGAACAAAATAACGTTTTTATTTCCATTCTTTTCTTTCTATTTTTTAAATGATTGCAGTATTTCTGATAGTTAGTAAAATAATAGTTTTTATATTCGTCTGGTTTTAACCTTTACCGACTCTTTGAAGAACATTTTTTTTTTCACATTTTTGTGTGGTATTTATTTTTATAAACGCTTGTATTGAGGCAAATATTGAACGTATTTGAAAATAGACTCTGATTTTTTTTTTATTCATTTTTCTATACAAATGTAATTTACTTTGTAGTAACTGTTAATCGGCCACAGTGATTCTATCATTAATACATTCAAAAAAAAAAAAAAAAAAAAAATCGTGTAAAACACAATTAAAGCTATGCACGAGTCTCACATTGAACTTTTCACGTAGTTAATTTAATTTTACGTGCATGGATTTTCGTAGCACTAATACTGTTGCG
This sequence comes from Uloborus diversus, assembly GCF_026930045.1. Lineage (NCBI taxonomy): Eukaryota > Metazoa > Arthropoda > Arachnida > Araneae > Uloboridae > Uloborus > Uloborus diversus. The sequence goes on from NC_072738.1 coordinate 136,516,943, forward strand.
CAATATTCACAACCGTTAGCCCTAAATGCATGCAAAAAGGGTAAAAATAAGAAGCAAAATTAAGACATGAGAAGTTTAAAGCGAAAGAAAAGTGATTAAAATATAATATGCAACTTTTTATATAGTCTTCAGTCCCCCTACGTTGAATTTAGGGTAATAACAAACGCAAAAAAACAATTGGAAAACAAAAACCTTTACACTGGAACCTAAATATTTCAAAGTGGATAAAAAATTTGCTTCGCAAAAACTCATTTTTAAGGTTGTTGACGGGTCCTTGTTGTCTTGTGCCCAGTCAGGCTTGGGAATTTGGGGTGCGCTGCTTCACTTTTCCAACTGTACTGTGATTCGGTGTGAAGTCCGACTTCCACAATACGCACATACCATAAGGACTGGTTTATAGTGTAGGTAAATATTCACAGCACAACAACTTATTCAAAGAAAGGAAGGACAAAGACACAGAACAAGTACATCCATGCCTGAACCGGGATTCGAACCAAGGACCTCCCCATCGCAGTCAGACTTCTCTGACCACTAGGCAAGGTGGCCAACAATTCGATACTAGATGTGAGCAAGCGCACTAAAATACAATAAAAAGAAGTCAGAAAAAGGCTTTTTTTCCCCTTTTTTTAAGTATCGGAAAGGTTTGGAGACCGTTTTGAAAAAAAAAAAAAAAAATTCATGTGTAGTTCGAGCTTTAATTTCCGTTCAGCACAGTTTTCTAATTAACTCCCTAATCTAATGGTGAAATCTTAACTTCCACACATTAATCTTCTTTACTAATGATAAAGCTGAAAGTCTGTCTGGATCTCTGTCTGTCTGTCTGGATGTCTGGATCTCTGTGAAGCGCATAGCGCCTAGACCGTTCGGCCGATTTTTCAAAAAAAAAATTGATTTTGTACTTTTTCCATTCCAAGTTTAAGAACATTTTCCCGAGCAAAATTATCATAAGTTGGACGAGTTAATTACCAAGTTATCATAACTTGGAACTGTAACATGGGCAAGCCAATTGGCGAGAAATTCACTATATATTATTTGTAAATATACAGGCAAACCAAAAGACCTTTGAATTTTCTACTACGGGCAAAGTCGTGCAGTTACCACTAGTATTACATATTATTCAAAATAATTAATTTTTCTGCGTGTGATAAAATGTCTACCAATTCTCTAAACCAGTGGCTTCCAACCTTTATTCTTTTGCGACACCCTTCCAAAGTCCGAGAGAAAGTGTAAACTCCTATTAGGATGCATACACTGTAAAAACGATTCAGACACGTTCCTGGAAAATAATGGGCAGCTGATGTGCCCAATTTATTCCAATAACATATCTTGGAAAATTCAGGAACGCTTTCCGCTAAAAGTCAGTAACCTTTCTGAAATTAACCTTGAAACTTTATAAAGACGTGCGAAATCTGCCCTGCTAAAGCCAATCATATCTCTAGAACCTTCTAGAAAAATTACGTAGGTTTAGTGTAATTGATTAGAACCTTCCTAATTTACCAAGAAGGCTCCATAAAAATCAGAGCGACCACGGCCAAAGCTATGCAAGAAGGAACCAAGCATATCTTTTAACCAAGCATATCTTTTGCCTGCACTTCCTGTCTGGCAAATCTGTAGCTATCCATTCACATTTTCGCTCTCATTGGAAGCTCAAGTCAATCGGACAGGCCGTAAGTAACCCTAGGCCGATACACTTAATAAACACGCCCATTCAATCTTTAAACTGGTTGCTAAAAATATTTTCCACAACAGTAAAAAGTCTGCACGAGTGCAACTTGTAGCGATTCAGGAAACCTTTTTTGTAATGATATTTGTTTTTACGGGGAAATAGGTGAAAACGTGTGAAATCCCAAGACGTTCCACGGAAATAATCAGTAACGTTTCGGAATTTTTTAACAGTGTATGTATTAATTATTCGTGTTAACTTTTACAGCATTAAGACAAATTACTTACATTAATATTATTTGCAAGCATCTAAACTTTCATTTCTTTCTAAGTAAAATTGTTTGTAAACATCATGTTTAAAAAAACCCGCATAATATCTTTTCAAAGAGCATGTTAGAAAAATTTTTCTTAAAATCAATGTAAAAAAAATCGCAGCTTTAACATTTATATGCAATTAAAACTTGGTTGCCATCCATCATAGTAACTTACGCTAAATAAATCTTTTTTCCCCCTTGCAATCCAACATACCACTCTTTTCAGTTGATTTATTTCTTGTTCTTGCAGGCCTCATAGCTCCTACAAATTAGATTGATTTTCAGAGGTGTAATCCGGATACATGATTCGAACGTTAAATACCCACCCCATAGAAAGAATAGCATACCAATTCGTTTCTTCCAGGAGGCATAAAAGCCTCGCGTAATGCGATTGAATGCGAATGAATACAATAAAAGATTCCGTAAAAGCCGTTCGATAAAGACCAGCCAGACACTGACGAAGCCATGAAACGAATTGAGGAATAATAGTTCTTTTTGTTATTGTTAAAATCTTCTTAAAAAAGATAGTAAGAGAATAAACTTCCTGTAAAAGTACAAGTGAATAAAGATTTTTTTTAATATTTTACTTAAAAATTTTCTTTTTATAGAAACATCTTTGTTTTAGTACATTTGATACATACTAGCAACTGCATGTAAAATAACGTCACACAACTAGTCTTTAAAGGCAACTTTCAGCCCATTGGGGTGACGTTGCACACCTTTTTCAGTATTTTTGACTTAAAAAACTTGAATACCCCGGGCTGTACTCTCTTGGAAAGGATACGAAATACATTTTCTGCTTTTTAGCCTACTTTCCCAGTAAAAGTCAGAAAAAGAAGAAAAAAGCATGAAAGAAGGCTTAATGCACCTTAAAAATATCGCAAAAAACAAAAAAAGGTCAAAAAGAAATAAAAAGAAGAAATAAATATCGAAAAATTAAAAATTGGAAAGTAGGGTATTCAGATGGGAAAAAATGTCTGTCGGTCTGTCTGTCGGTCCGTCGGTCTGTCTGTCGGTCCCCCCCTCATAACTTTTGAATGAATAGTCCGATTCGAACAAACTTTTTTTTGTCGAAAGATCTCGGCGAGGACATCTCATTCCCATATTTCACTTTTTGATTTGAACTATTTTTTGTTCAATTATGAACAGTTCAAAAAAAACTTAACATTAGCGCCTACGGGGAAATTCAAGGCAATACCGAACTGCGAGGCGAATTTGCTTCAAACAAACTTTGTAGGAAAAAGCTTTTGATGAAAAACTTGGATATAAAATATCTTTTTGATTTGAACAATTTTCCGTTCAATTTTGAAAAGTTCAAATCCCTTAACATTAGCGCCTACGGGGGAACTAAAAGACAATGTAGATTCTGTATTTGAAGGCGGGTTTACTTCAAACAAATATTGTTTGAAATAGCTCTTGATGCCAAACCCCAGACTCCGACTCCGAGAATTTAGGGGCACCTGACTCCGACTCCTGTGCCCGACAATTAATCGGACTCCGACTCCCCGACTTCGACTCTGACTTCGTAGCTTTGGCAAAAATTTATACACGGAGAACAAATGACTGACTCCGATTCTTGGATATTCGACTCCGACTCCTTTATTTCAAAATGAGATTGACTCCGACTCCGCAGCTATGGTTTTAACTGTGAAATACTTATTGTTGATATGACTTGTTTCTATTTTCACGATAAAGTTTTAATTTAGGTATTCAGTTTTCGGCGAATAAACTCGAAGTAATTTATGTTTCTACATAAAAATATGCGTAGACGAGTTTTTTTTTTTTTGACAATGAAAATTATTTCTTTAAGTTGACATTTTATTGTTTTTATTTATTTTGGTAAGTGCATTAATTCATTTAAAAAATTATTTTTGGCAACAGGGGAAAAAGAAACGATTTTTTTTTTTTTGATATGATGTATTTATTTTTATGAGCTATGAGCTTATTAATTTTAATTACTATTTTTTTGTTTTGAAAGCTGTTAAAGAATTTTTTTTAATGGAAAAGTGTGTATTAGCTGCTTTGTTTAAAAGGTGCTGCTATATCATTTGTGCGGTTTTTTTTTTCTTTTTTTTTTTTTTATGCATCTATTTTTTTAGATGAATGAGGAATATTTTATTCCTAGAAATCAGCCTAAAATATTAAAAATTATATTTGAAACAATTTGCGATTTTAGCTATTTTTGAGAATATTGATCAGGTACTAGAAAATAGTATGGGTATACGGGAAAGTAGGCTCGTTTAGTTCTAGACGATACTTCTTGTTATTGTAGAAAAAAGTTGGCAATGTTAACGTAGCTCATTGTTCTTTTAACAATTCCGAAAAGGCTGTTTGGAAGTAGTATTTGAGGTTGTTGAAGTCACTCATCTTACTCCGTTTTTTATATAACATTATAAAAAAGCGAAGATTTGTAATGTTGGAAATTAAAAACGGTTATTTTTTAATAGATAGAAAGAAATTTTCTTTTTCTGGTTAAAAGATGCAGTTCTTTTATAAGAATAGTTTATATTTCATTCCATTTCTGACGTTGTTCAAAGGCATCTCAAATTGCAGGATAACAGAACCAGGTTAATTTTCAATTTTAAAAGCTCTACTTTTTCTTAATTTCGTATAACTTTACAAAAGTTTAAGGTTGCTTCTTCCGTTTCAGGTCAACAAATGAAATTAAACTGCTATAATATGCGTGGGATGATTTGAAATTGAGAACTAGCTGCTCAAGGTTACGCTGAATAACTTAGAAACACTCTTAAACTGATTGAGGAAAATAAACGTAAATAAAAATAATTGAAAAATAACGTAAATAAAGCACATATTTTGAAGAATATACAGCATATAGCTATTTCAAGGCTCCAATGGAGCCTCTTCATCAGTGCAGAAAGCTCAACCAACACAACCAGAAGTTGCGAGAGAACTGACAACAATCAGGTGGACACCAGTATTTATACCAAAAAGGGCCAACCGATAAGAGTACAGGAACAAGACATCAAATAACCAAGCAGCGAACAGCATTGTACACTCCGGGTTCAAAGCAGGGGGAGAGACAACCAATCAGAAGCCAGGAGACAAAAAGAGTGCGAGACACCGAAGAAGCAGGAAAGGCAATTATAGAAAGTGCTTCTAAATATCATGAAAAAAGTCTATTGTAGCCTTGGAATAACTATATTCTGTATATTCTTCAAAAGTTGGGCTTTATTTACGTTGTTTTTTCACCTCAATCATATTGTAGCGCAAAGCTTATAAGATATTTTTTCATTTACTCTTAAACTATTGTTTGAATACATGAAATACACCGCCAGCTCAGTCAATTCGATCCGACGACTGCAGTTTCGTGCTTATTTGCACTCATCAGCCCTGCATAGAAAGTGAATGAGCAGGAGGTGGAAAACCTCTCAAGGGAGCCAAGAGTGCCAAACAAACTGATAGCTAATGTAGAATAAGCACAGACCAGACGAGTGACCGAAGCAATGGTTCGGTTCAACTCGAAGATTGAAGGCAAGGCATGGTAATTTTAGTAAGTTACCGCCCTATAGCCAGGGCTAAGGCAGAAAAACATGAAATACACCTCCAGATCAGTCAATTCCAGCCGCGGACTGTATTTCTGCCTTAGCCCTGGCTATAGGGCGGTAACTTACTGAAATTATTGTTTGAATATTTATCTTTGGATAGCTTCATCCAAAGTTAAGAAATAATAACTATAACATCCATTCAAAATAAATTATTAACCTGGTACTGCTATCATATTAGTTACGGTTACTTTTAACACCGTCAGAAATTGGATGCAACATAAAAAATACTGTAATAAAAATAGGACTTCGACTTCTGTACCTACCTGTATCTTAAACTTTAGTTATTCAGGTAATTACCTTAAAGAAGCACAAGCCTTATCAACATTTGTGATTAAATCAGAATCAAAGCATCGAAAATAATCCTCTTTCTCCTTTTGAGGTGCTCTATTTTTAAGATAAGAGTTTTATAGCATGATAGTAACAGTTTTTGTTGTTTAAAATTAGATATATGTTAAAGATGAGATATATTTAGAATTCATGTTTGATGTTATGGAAAGTGTTTAAAAATGAAGATTCTTCACTTTTATCATCATTTTTTTTTTTTTTTTTTTGGACTGATATAGTTATTGCTTTAAAATCATTTCATGTAACTTCTCTAACTAAAATTAAAAGTTAAAATTGCGTTCGAGAAATAAAACCTTAACATTTAAAAAAGTCATATGTTTTTGTTTACAAATAGATCATCGGCTTTTGCTCTATGCTGTCATAAATGCGCTGCAATGAAATTGTACCTTTTGAAATGAAAATTTTTATTGAGGGTAGATTCATTTTTTAGTTTTCTGAAAATAATTTCTTAAACGAAAGATATTATTAAATTCAGCTGACTGAACTACTAGCATTTAAGCAACCGGTTGTTGAAAAAAAAAAAAACATCGCTGTGTTATTCCTCACAATATTCAACTCTTACTGATATGCTCAACAAATAAAGCGAACGAAATAGTCTATTTTAACTTAGCCCGCCTCACTCTTTGCCGGCTGCAAATAATTCAGTGCAGTAAACAACAAAATTATGCATAAAAATTTTACAGTTCAATAATTCAAAAAATATTAATTAAGTTTAACTATGATACATGTCAATTGTTACCGAATCACTAATAGTATCTGAAAAACTTAATATTCATTCACAATTAAAAAAAAAAACTTAAAAATACATCTATGTTAAACTAAAAAACATCCACATTTGGCATGCAGAAATAACTTCGACTATAGTTCTAGCTGTTCTTGCTAAGATTTTTTTCATTTCAGCTGATAAGACTGTTCTTATTTCGAACATGTTGAGATACAAAATGCAGAGAAAACTGCTGGGAGGTGCCTTTTTGTTAGAGATTTCTTCCAATCCTTTTATAAGAAATATAATTCCCTTTTTCTTATCGATCTTTTCGGTAAATCCACATCGATAGAAAAGCTGACTGAGTTATTTACTGTATGAGAAATTGCTGCAAAAGAACTTGCAATTATTTAAGAAGGCTCTTTACGTTCTAAACATCCCGTGTACAGCTTCTAGATGCTGCCCTAAATATGGGTTGTTGCTTAATAGCCTTACATGATTTATATTCTTGATTCAGATAAATCTATCCAGCTTTTTCTGATAAATTTTGTATTTCTATTGTTTAGTTGTTGTGCCCACAATTTCGCAGACGAGAAATTTCCTTCCCAGCTGTTTTTCAGTTTCAATCATACCTTTTGATGCGTCTAAGGAAGGAGGAAATTTTAAAAGCCGGCGAAACGTGGTAAATCGTTTAGTTTTATAATTTATGTCAAGAAGTATTCTAATAACAATGCATTGCTTAGATGGTTTTCCCCAAACAAAATAGTCCTAGGTAATAAACACAATGTGTAAGAATTAGTATGTTTTTGAGCGTGGTTCAATTTTACTAAAGCTTTTATATCATTCAGAAAAGGTTGTAATTAGCTTTCTATTTTTTAGTTTAAAAGTTTCATTTGGGGGGGGGGGAGGGTCGAAAGTACTCCAAATAATGCTTAATATTTCTTATAAATTTCAGATTGTCAACAAGCATATCCATGGAAATGCATTTACTCCAGAAATAACCTGTTGTGGTAGATTTTATAAAGTTTAAGTCAGTAACTACAAGAATTATATAGCAATATTTCATTTAACGGGTACCTTTTGCATAATAGTTACAATTAAAATAATATTTTTTCTGCATAAGAAAAAACCTTTCGTGCAAGGCTAAAAAGTAACTAAAAATAATGTTAAGCAGCTCTTTTTCTTGCTTATCATAATCGTGGTCATTTACATTTACTTGACAAAAATGAGGTTGTTTGCGTTTTATTTACTCAAAGAAACTAACTGCAAAACCTGCAGTGATTCCTCATTTAAGGGCACGCTTTGTGATAGAGACAACTCCGTTTGAATGAGAAAGCTTCTGAGTTAAATAAAATGTGCTTCGTCTGCAGTATTTTATTATCAAACTAAGCTAATTTAGAATTTGCATTTTGACAAAAGTGACAGCATCAATTTCCATAAGTTTTTGCACTATTAAAAGCGAAATATTTTACGTAATTGCATTTATTTTGAGGAAAACATGATTGTTTTTCTCATTGATATTGTGTTTAAGGGTACGAGTTATCGTAATGTTATTGCAGACAAATTTAATCACAGGCAGCTTTGCTCAGTACGAAAAAAAAGAAGAAAAAACGGAAACAAAACATAGCTTTTATATATTATTTTTACTGGGGAAAACGGAATTTGTGAACCTCAAAGAAAGCAGCTGACAAATTTCTGAAGTTTTGAAATGCTCGAAAAATGATTTGGGAAAGAAATTTCTTTGAATAAACTTATTATTTTATTGCAGTCATTAATTTTGAATGTTTTTCTTTTTTTTTATTTCTTTTTTTTTTTCTTCGATATTTTGGATTACAAAAATATTTCAGTTCTATCAAACGACAAATAATAACCATTCAGTACTCTTGAGGTAATTAGAATGCAAAGATCTACATGCAATAGGTTACCCAATAGCGAGGCGAAAGTATCTCCAAATCATATTTTGCCGTTTGAAAGTAAATTAAAAGTTTTGAAACGCAATATCAGAGAATCGAAAAAACATCATTGCGAGTATTTGTTCCTTTGTTCCATTAATATTTTCCAGTAATAAATTTATTAAAACTAATGTTTTCCAAGGAACTGAACGGAAGTGAAGTAGCAATTAGCGATACTCATCTTTTATCTAAACTTCAGTTGTTGCTAAAAGGAATTGAGATGGCGCTTCTTACATTAGATAATAAGCATTGGAGACTGACTATGCTACATGGTTGGCGACAGCTTATTGGAATAAAAGAGCTTCGTTATTCATGGCAGTTACTGTTGGTGTTTCACAAAAATGGTCCTTTTATGCTAAACTATCTAATATACGATGAAATATCTCCCTTTGAGGGCACTCTTATAGGAGTAATGTGTTGAATATTACGTAGAAAGTGTTATTTGGTTTCATCTGGAAATTGCAAAGGAAAGGGGTTTAAAGGAATGTGGAACTTTCACGAGAAACATTTAGGCATGGGGGGGGGGGGCAAAGACATGTCTAGTAAAATATTTCTAGAAAGTCATTAGTAAAAAAACACTGCAGAAATATTTATTTTTTGTTGCTGGCGTTTTATTAAAAGATGCAGGATTGCAGTAAACAAGAAATTAAGATTAGCTTAGCTAGCCGTAGTTTTTAGGTTTTTCTAGGGAGCGGATTCCAAACATTGTGTAAAGGTCTACTTTTGGATAGGTAGGTTAATTTGGATTGGTAGATAATAGAAATACGTCACGCATCGTTACTATATACATGTGAATAAAAAGACTTTATATTCAAAGCTAACTTTTACTGAACTTCTTACTAAATTCCTATTACACATTTTTGACAACATAGCTGAAACTAACTTTTCAAAACTGACTGACAGCAATCTACAGCTTTACTGATAACAAAGCTGAAAGTATGTCTGTCGCAGGATCTCTCTCTGTCCGGATCTCTGTCAGGATCTCTGTGACGCGCATAGCGCCTATACCGTCCAGCCGATTTTCATGAAATTTGGCACAAAGTTAGTTTCTAGCATGGGGGTGTGCACCTCGAAGCGATTTTTCGAAAAGTCGATGTGGTTCTTTTTCTATTCCAATTTTAAGAACAAAATTATCATAAGATAGACGAGTAAATTACGAAATCATCATAACGTGGAACCGTAACATGGGCACAAGCCAATTGGCGAGAAAATTCACCATACATTATTTGTAAATATAAAGGCAAACCAAAAGACCTTTTAATTTTCATTTACGGGCAAAGCCGTGCGGGTACCACTAGTTTAAAATAAATGCAGAAATCGCCTTAAGAGCACTGACGTTTAAGATTGCAGTTAGTGAATCTACTAAACAAAAGAAATCTGAATTGATGAACAAATTGAGGACTCACACTCTTTTTTTTTTTTTAAATAGCTGTTTTTATGTTCACAAACGGTATTTTTTTTATTTACAAAGGGCCTATAAGTCATTATTTAATAAATTGTGAACTAAGCAGGAGTGTCATAATATTTCACATCAGTAGACTTTTAGATATCTGTACAAAGCACTGAAATTCGTAAGTTACTATGAGTAAAAGTTTTTGAGGAAAAAGTGTCAACTAATGTTATATACTTCTGAATAACTGCACAACAACGTTGACATTAAGAAAAAAAAACACATACACAACATCCAGTATCCAGTCCCTGGCATTTATTTGAAATTCGACGTCTTGAGCTCAAGAAACGTTTTTCGCAATCACGAATAGCAATCGGACCCTACTCATAGGATTTATTGCTTCTACAGAAACATAAGTTTAGCATCGCGAAAAAAATAATTTCAATTCAAGGTGTCAAAATGCAGATTGATACCGGGACTGAATGCGAGATGTTGTGTTCTGGATGCTGTTTTAGTCTACAGAGGAGGGTATAAGGTAAAGTCGAGATGATCACGCGTAAATAAAGTACATTCCGGGCACAGGAGGAACATCAACTACAATTAAGTGAAAACAATAAGCATTTGCGAGTGCCCAAAAACGCGTAAATATTGAACTATATGCGAAATCAGTAATGCTTTTTTAAGGGTTCAATACTGACAAAAAAAGGTTTATCAAAATCTACTCATTTTTATACTTGGAAAAATAAAATAAAATATACATTTTCTTCATAATGTAACGGATCCGGTGAGACTTCCAACTTTCTTAAAAGGACGACACAGTTCTTGGTTAGGAATACAGGAAATTTATTTACACTATGTACAGGGAAGATCGTCAACAACTGCTAAATTAATCATCAGCAATTAAGCAAATATCACACAACACCGTAAACTCAACGGTTACACACGTATTTACTTCCAAAAGCGAAAAACAACACAGCGAAATGCCTCGCAATAAACAAAGCTAATACACTCTCAGCACAAATTCTCCATCGAAACTCACTTTTTATCACGCGGGTCGCTTTTATAAACATCGAAAGAAATCTCTCAAATATTCCACAAGATTCCAAACGCTTCTCGAAATGCGTAGACCGTTATCAAATTTTATCAATGAAAAAAAAAGGAAATAGGGGGACCGTATACTTCAGCCGAATGTAAAGGGGTTGTATATTCATTACGGGAAACTATTTACAGGTTACGTTACTACAATACTTACTATTTACAGAATTTGTAACAATAACTTAGACATACTTTTAAGCGACAAAAAGCCCTTGTACTGGTTTCTATTTATTAATATGTTCATATTAAATTTTCATTTTTATATATTTTTCCATTTCTAGGATTAAATACGGCAATAGTATAGTTTTTCAAAGCATTTCATTCTATAAGAGTTCTAAAACTTATGTATTGATTTTGAATGGGATCGTTTCCAAAATTTTAAAAGTATTGTTTTCTGAAAGAGCATGACTTAAAACATAGGATCTGACCATTTTTTAAATAATTTCTTTAAGTTTAATATTTAAAAAAAAATTCTTAAATCGGCGCGCTTTCAATGTTTATGCTTCTGTCCGATGACATCACAAATGATGAAATGCCATTCTGTGTTGCCATTCACAGAGCAAAATATTTAATTCGCATCTTTACTCGCGTGTATTGGCAACGATATGGTTGATAGCAAGCGTAGAGCGCAATTTTAATTCGCTTCCTTATTATTAAAACGAGGAATCGCGGTAGAAAGATGCGGCAGAGTGCCTGATTTGTGACGTCATCAAGACCACGCCTTGTTTCAAAAATCGGACATTTTAAAGAAATAATTAAAAAATGACGATTGGGAAAATAAAGGTATTTTCTGGGTCCATGTCCTTTTTTTTTTTTTTTTGACAAAAAATGCTACTTTTGACTGAAGGAAACAACCCCATTTTGACCTGCTTCGTAATGAATTCAGAAAAAAAGCCAATTGACAAATTTTAATGTTCACTTTTTTAATATACTTTCTTACAGAGCAAATTGCACTTTTTTTTCCATGCATGCAATTTTATATGTACTACATCCTTACAATACAGTCAGAACAGCATTAGATCAATATATTGTGGGAAATTTTATAAAATATTTCTTCTTCGGGGAAAAAACGACCATCTTTGTATTTTTCTCCAAAAATAACGTAGCCGTTATATTACTCCTTGCCATGTTTTATCTCTTTCGTGGTAAATATATCACGCTATTTTGTTTTAGAGCGGTATTTCTTATCTCCGTTTTGCACACTTGCTAAAGCATACCCTCATTTGTAAACATAGGAAGCGCATAGGGAAACAATTAATTATGCAGTACTTTTACACTACAGCAATACGTTTTACAAATAATCGAAAACACTGTAAATATTCAGTGTTGTACATCTAATTGTACGTCAAAATAGCTTGCTATCTTGAAAAATTAAAACTCAACTTTGTTTAATCACGGCAGAATGATTTATTTGGAACTTTGTATCTCATTTTGGGATAATGATACGGACATAGACTCAATTTATTATCGAGAAAACAAGAAGATATTTAATTAATAAACTCAAATTCACTGCTTTCAATTTTTTTTTATAATTCTTTATCTGTATTCAAAGTTTTTATTTATGCCAACAGCTCTAGCCAAAAAGCATCAACTGCACTCATTTAAAACTTTGCAAGAATGGTAACTCAATATATTACTGAATACCCTTCCTGTACCTGAATACCATCCTTATATATTATTTCTGTAGCCTGTTTTTGTTTTCTACGCCAGATTTTCCTCAATTCTTGATCGATTTCTTTGATTTACGCTTTATTTTAAAGCTTATGGTGCTGGCTACTGACGAAAAATAGACCCACGGTCTAAAAATTGTTTTTTTCAGCCGAAAAACCTGTTTTAAAGAACCAGAATGAGATTTTCGGTTAAACTTATAACTTTAATTCGCGCCATGACCGACAGAGCTGAATAGCTTGATTGGCAGAGCGTTCTCTTCGTAACCAGGAGAATGCGTGTTCGGGTCCACGTCCGGACAATCTGCAACAAAAAATTAGAGAAATATCGCGTATTACATGAAGCTTTAATTAAGTGAATTCATCTTCAACTATGAAGGAATAGAATAGGTAAGAAGGAAACGCTCCTTGCTGATATGAAAACTTGAAGTGACTTTGTGCTAAATTACTTCAAAATGGTAAGTTTTTTTTTCTTTTTAAGCTTTGTCTCTGGTAAGAAAATTAAAGCATAATGTAAGCGAAAATATAAGTAACAGGTTTAAGATTTCAGACTACAATAAAGTTGTTTTTTGTTCAGAAAAAAAAATAAATAAATCGTATATTGAAATATATATTCTTCTAATGAGTTTTTGACTCTTTGTACAAATAAAAAAATTACTACCTATATTTGAAGGGTAAAATATATATTTTTTCTTCTTTTTGCAAAAAAACAAATAGCTTATCATATTTTTACTACATTCGAAAAGCTACGCTTAAAAAAGGGCATAGTTTAATTTATTTTGTATTTTAACCGTGCTGTTAAATGATGAACACGTGCTGCCATCTAAGTCATAGCGGTTCAAGCAGCCTGCGGTAACAAATTGTAAAAATTTTCAAAAATAAAACCATTTTTTTTCAATATCTTATCTTATATATTATTCCCCTCTCATTTTAAAACTTATCAGGCTGGCTAATGACGAAAAATAGACTTACGGTCGAAAAATCAAGTTTTCGAAAACACCCCTTGCTGTTTCAAAACCTTGATGCCTGCGGTTCTCATGATTTTTTTTCTTTTTTCAGTAAAGTTCTAATGAAGTTTTCCAATTTTTTACGTCGCTTTCGGCAAAAAAAAAAAAAAAAAAAAACCTGTGTGTGTGTGTGTGTTCATATTTTAATAAAGTTAAAAAGCTACGGGACTTAGTTGTTCGGTTAAACTGATAAGTTTTTTTCGGTAGAGCGTTCGGCTATAAACTATTTGAACTTCGGGCAAGCTTGGGCTGTCCGACATAGTATCAAATTTATATTAGTATTACGCATTCCATGTACACATAACATACACACGTAATAAAATAATTGCAGTGGGAATGCTACTTGGTGTTTTGACTCCTTTATGCAGGCTGCAGTTATCATTCGGATAAGTTGACTGTTAATCGAAAGGTGTTTTTCCCTTTTTTTAAGCTTTGACTACATCCAGACCACTCAGCATAATGTAAGCATAAAAAAGTATTAAAATTACCTAAAAGAAATCCTTTTTCACAGAAAAACATTTTCATTGTATGCTGAAATGTAGATGTTTCTAATATCAATGTTCGACCTTTTGTACAAATGAAAAAATATCTTGCCAAATTAAAACTACGAGTTTCACCCAGTAAACCTTTAATTTTTTATTCGCGGGAATACGATATAAAGCATTAAAATTATTATCAACTTCATTAGCAAGAAATCATTTTCTACTCCTCTGCTTTCTGCTGAAAAAAAAAAACATTTTGTCTACGTTCGAAAAATTACACTTAAAAAACGGACTCAATTCAACTGGTTTTGGTTCTGAATTTTAAGTGTTCGATTAAAAGAGAAACATGTGCGGGAATTTAAGCCGTAACGGTTAAAGCAACCTTCTTGTGAAATAGTTCAATATTCAAAGATAAAAACACTTATTTTCAATCTAACTTATTACTTCTCTAGAATGTTTGTTTTAATCGCTACGTCATATCTTCGTTATTCTTTATTCAAATTCCATGCTTTAAGAATAATTTTAAATCGTATCATGCTGGTTAATGACAAAACATGGAAGCATGATCTTATTATTATTATTATATATATATTTTTTTTGGCAAAAAGCTTTTTTGCTGTTTTTTACTACGCATTCCTTCAATGAATAGCTTTCAAAAAAGAAGGCGCACTCAAAAGGAAGGTTGGGGTGTCGGGTTGTTAATCAGATTGGCGCCAATTCGAATCCGTGCCAATAAATATCTCTTTAATGTTTCTTTTTTTCCCGTCAGATGCTCACATGAGCAGGACTGTATTTGCCACAACCTGTTTTTTCACACGCACAGTTATTGCTTTTTCACGAGTCACTACTCAGCCACACTTTTAATGATATTTATGTTTGCATGGAAAATATGTACGACCAAAAGGTGAGCGATGATCAAATTATCACAACGTTGTATTTAACGAGGTTTTGTTACTGATGTCTTTAAATTACATGCCTTCTCTTCTGCGATTACTTTTTTTCGGTTCTTCTTCATAATGTTCTTTCTTTGAAAAATTTATAGAGCGAAATGTCTTACGAAATGATTTGAAGCACAGTGCGGAGTTCCGCACGGGTCGACTAGTCCTTATATATTATTTCTGTAGCCTGTTTTTGGTTTCTACGCCAGATTTTCCTCAATTCTTGATCGATTTCTTTGATTTACGCCTTATTTTAAAGCTTATGGTGCTGGCTACTGACGAAAAATAGACCCACGGTCTAAAAATTGCTTTTTTCAGCCGAAAAAACCTGTTTTAAAGAACCAGAATGAGGTTTTCGGTTAAACTTATAACTTTAATTTGCGCTATGCTCGACAGAGCTGAATAGCTTGATCGGCAGAGCGTTCTCTTCGTAACCAGGAGAATGCGTGTTCGGACCCACGTCCGGACCATCCGCAACAAAAAAAATTAGAGAAACTAGACGGCCCGTGCGGAACTCCGCACTGTGCTTCGACTCGCTTCATAAGGCATTTCGCTCCTTAAAAATTTCATAGAAAGAACATTATGAAGAAGAACTGAAAAAAGTAAATGGAAAAAAGTAAGCGCACAAGAGAAGGCATGTAATTTGAAGACATCAGTAACAAAACCTCGTTAAAAACAACGCTGTGATAATTTGATCATCGCTCACCTTTTGGTTGTGCGTATTTTCACTGCAAACATAAATATCATTAAAAGTGTGGCTGAGTGACTCGTGAAAAAGCAGTAATTTTTGCATGTGAAAAAACAGGCTGTGGCAAATACAGTCCTGCCCATGTGAGCATCTGACGGAAAAAAAGAAACATTGAAGAGATAGTTATTGGCACGGATTCGAATTGGCGCCATTCTGATTAACAGCACGACAATCAAACAACCCTAGCAATTGCGTCTTCCTTTCGAATGCTATTCATTGAAGGAATGCATAATAAAAAACAGCAGAAAAGCTTTTTTTCGAAAAAAAATCATGGGTCTATATTTTTAATTAGCCAGCATGATACGATTTAAAATTATTCGTGAAACATGGAATTTGATCAAAGAATGAGGCAGATCTCACGTAGCGATTGAAACAAACATTCTACAGAAGTAATAAATTCGATTGAAAATAAGTGTTTTTATTTTTGAACATTGAACAATTTCCCATAGCAGGCTGCTTTAACCAATACGGCTTAAATGCTCGCACGTGTTTTTCTTTTAATCGAACACTTAAAATTCGAAACCAAAACCAGTTGAATTTAGTCCGTTTTTTAAGTGTAATTTTAAGTATACAAAATGTGCTTTTTTTTTCCTTTGAGCCAAAAACAGAAGAGTAGAAAATGATTTCTTACTAATGAAGTTGATAATAATTTTAATGTTTTGTATCGTATTTGAATAAATAATTAAAGGTTTACTGTGTGAAACTCGCAGTTTCAATATGGCGTAGTATTTTTTCATTTGTACAAAAGGTCGAACACTGCTATTAGAAAAATCTACATTTCAGCATACAATGAAAATGTTTTTCTGCACAAAAACCATTGAGGTAAATATAATACTTTTTTTTATGCTTACATTATTCTTAGTGGTCTTGACGGAGTCAAAGCTTTAAAACAAAAAAGGAAGAACACCCTTCGTTTAACAGTCAACTTATCTGAATGATAACTGTAGCCTACATAAGGGAGTCGAAACACCAAGTAGCATTGTCACTGCATTTATTTTATTACGTGTGTAATCTGTTGTATGTTATGAGTACATGTAATGCATGATATTAATTATGTCGGACAGCCCGAGCTTGCCCAAGTTCAGATAGTTTATAACCGAAATCTCTACCGAAAAAACTTATCAATTTAGCGGAACAACTAAGTCTAGTGCTTTTAAGCTTTATTTTAAAAAAAACCACACACACACACACACACAGGTTAATTTTAATTTTTTTCCTTGCCGAAAGCGACGTAAAAAAAATTGGAAAATCGTATTAGAACTTTGCTTAAAAAAAAATTAAAAAAAAAGCTGAAGAACTACAGGCTGCATCAAGGTTTTGCAACAGCAAGGGACGTCTGATAAGTTAAAAATGAGGGGGGAGGGGGTTCTTAAAGAAATAAGAAAGATCTCGCATACTCACAGAAAAATAATCCACAGAAATAATATCAAAGAAAATATATTGAAGAGAACTGTTTTTATTTTTTAAAACTTTTACGATTGCTGGTTTTTGTTTAAGTTGGCTGCTTGAACCGTTATGGCTTAGATGTCAGCAGGTGCTCAACATTTAACATTCCGGTTAAAATACGAAATAATTTGAACTAAGTTCTTTTTTAAGCGTAGCTTTTCGAATGTAGTAAAAATGTGATAGACTATTAGTTTTTTTTTTTTTTTTCGTTTTGCAAAAAGAAAAATATGTATATATTTTACGCTTCAAATTGAGGTAGTAATGTTTTTATTTGTACAAATGGTCAAAAACTCATTGGAAGAATCTGTATTTCAATATACGATTGATTTTTTATTCTGAACAAAAAACCAATTCCATTGTAGTCTGAAATCTTAAACCTGATACTTATTAAACCTGATACTTAAAGCTGATACTTTTCGCTTACATTACGCTTTAATTTTCTTACCAAAGCCAACGCTCAAAAAAAAAAAAAAAAAAATCTTACAATTAAGAATTAATTTAGCTCCAAGTTGCATCAAGTTTTCATAACAGCAACGGGCGTTTTTATCTCATCTATTCCCTCCTATTTGTTATCTATTGTAATTCAGTGTTCACGTAATGCGCTATATTTCTCTAATTTTTTGATGCAGATTGTCCGGACGTGGGCCCGAACACTCATTCTCCTGGTTACCAGTCGAACGCTCTGCCAATCAAGCTATTCAGCTCTGTCGGTTGCAGTACACGTTAAAGTTATAAATTTAACTGAAAACCTCATTCTGGTTCTTTAAAATAGGTTTTTTTAACAGAAAAAACAATTTTTAAACCGTGTGTCTATTTTTCGTCAGTAGAATTTCAAATGAAGAACATTATGAAGAAGAACCGAAAAAAAAGTAAGCGCAGAAGAGAAGGCATGTAATTTAAAAACATCAGTTACAAAACCTCGTTAAATACAACGTTGTGATAATTTGATCATCGCTCACCTTTTGGTCGTACATATTTTCAATTCAAACATAACTATCATTAAAAGTGTGGCTGAGTAGTGACTCGTGAAAAAGCAATAATTGTGCATAAAAAAAACAGGTTGTGGCAAATACAGTCCTGCCCATGTGAGCATCGGACGGGAAAAAAAGAAACATTAAAGAGATATTTATTGGCACGGATTCGAATTGGCGCCATTCTGATTAACAGCCCGACACCCCAACAAACCTAGCAATTGCGCCTTCCTTTTCGAAAGCTATTCATTGAAGGAATGCGTAGTAAAAAACAGCAAAAAAGGTTTTTGCCAAAAATAATAATAATAATAATAAGATCATGCTTCTATGTTTTGTCATTAACCATCATGATACGATTTAAAATTATTCGAAAAGCATGGAATTTGATTAAAGAATGACGAAGATCTCACGTAGCGATTGAAACGAACATTTTAGAGAAGTAATAAATTAGATTGAAAATAAGTGTTTTCATTTTTGAATATTGAACTATTTCACATAGAAGGTTGCTTTAACAGTTACGGCTTAAATGCCCGCACATGTTTCTCTTTTAATCGAACACTTAAAATTCAAAACCAAAACCAGTTGAACTGAGTCCGTTTTTTAAGTGTAATTTTTCGAACGTAGACAAAATGTATTTTTTTTTTCAGCAGAAAGCAGGGGAGTAGAAAATGATTTCTTGCTAATGAAGTTGATAATAATTTTAATGATTTATATCGTATTCGCGCGAATAAAAAATTAAAGGTTTACTGGGTGAAACTCGTAGCTTTAATTTGGCGTAGTATTTTTTCATTTGTACAAAAGGTCGAACACTGGTATTAGAAACATCTACATTTCAGCATACAATGAAAATGTTTTTCTGCACAAAAAGGATTTACTTTAGGTAAATCTAATACTTTTTTATGCTTACATTATGCTGAGTGGTCTGGATGTAGTCAAAGCTTAAAAAGAAGGAAGAACACTCTTCGATAAACAGTCAACTTATACGAATGATAACTGTAGCCTGCATAAAGGAGTCGAAACACCAAGTAGCATTCCCACTGCATTTATTTTATTACTTTTGTATGTTATGAGTACATGTAATGCGTAATACTAATATAAATTTGATATTATATCGGACAGCCCAAACTTGCCCGAAGTTTAGATAGTTTATAGCCGAACGATCTACCGAAAAAAACTTATCAATTTAACCGAACAACTAAGTCCAGTGCTTTTAAGCTTTATTAAAAAAATATGAACACACACGCAGGCATTTTTTTTTTTTTTTTTTGCCTAAAGCGACGTAAAAAATGGAAAACTGCATTAGAACTTTGCTTTTAAAAAATGCATAAGAACTACAGGCAGCATCAAGGTTTTGAAACAGCAAGGGGCGTTTTCGAAAACTTGATTTTTCGACCGTAAGTCTATTTTTCTTCATTAGCCAACCTGATAAGTTTTAAAATGAGAAGGGAATAATATATAAGATAAGATATTGAAGAAACATTTTTTTATTCTTGAAAATTTTTACTATTTGTAAGAAGAAAAAATATATATTTTACCCTTCAAATTGAGGTAGTAATTTTTTTATTTGTACAAAGATTCAAAAACTCATTAGAAGAATATATATTTCAGTATACTATTTATTATTTTTTTCTGAACAAAAAACAATTCTATTGTAGTCTGAAATCTTAAACCTGTTACTTATATTTTCGCTTACATTATGCTTTAATATTCTTCCCAGAGCCAAAGCTTAAAAAAAAAAAAAAAAAAAAAAAAAAAAACATACAATTGCGAAGTAATTTAGCACAAAGTCACTTCAAGTTTTCATATCAGCAAGGAGCGTTTCCTTCACTTTTATTCTATTCCTTCATAGCTGTTATTCACTTAATTAAGTGTTCATGTAATGCGTGATATTTCTCTAATTTTTTGTTGCAGGTTGTCCGGACGTGGGCCCAAACACGCATTCTCCTGGTTACGAAGAGAGCGCTCTGTCGATCAAGCTATTCAGCTCTGTCGGTCATAGCGCAAATTAAAGTTTTAAGTTTAACCGAAAACCTCATTCTGGTTCTTGAAAACAGGTTTTTCGGCTGAAAAAAACAATTTTTAGACCGTGGGTCTATTTTTCGTCAGTAGTCAGCGCCATAAGCTTTAAAATAAAGCGTAAATCAAAGAAATCGATCAAGAATTGAGGAAAATCTGGCGTGGAAACCAAAAACAGTCTACAGAAATAATATATAAGGATATCGCGCATTACATGAACACTTAATTAAGTGAATAACAACTATGAAGGAATAGAATAAATGAGAAGGAAACACTCCTTGCT
Organism: Uloborus diversus; assembly: GCF_026930045.1. NCBI lineage: Eukaryota > Metazoa > Arthropoda > Arachnida > Araneae > Uloboridae > Uloborus > Uloborus diversus. The sequence goes on from NC_072738.1 coordinate 136,537,528, forward strand.
GATATGAAAACTTGAAGTGACTTTTTGCTAAATTACTTCGGAATTGTACGGTTTTTTTCTTTTTTTTTTCTTTTTAAGCTTTGGCTCTGGAAAGAAAATTAAAGCATAATGTAAGCGAAAATATAAGTGACAGGTTTAAGATTTCGGACTACAATAGTTTTTTTTTTTTTTTTGTTCAGAAAAAAATAATAAATCGTATATTGAAATATATATTCTTCTAATATGTTTTTCACTCTTTGTACAAATAAAAAAATTACTACCTCAATTTGAAGGGTAAAATATATATTTTTTCTTCTTTTTGCAAAAAAACAAATAGATTATCCCATTTTTACTACATTCGAAAAGCTACGCTTAAAAAAGAGCATAGTTCAATTTATTTTGTATTTTAACCGTGCTGTTAAATGATGAACACGTGCTGCCATCTAAGTCATAACGGTTCAAGCAGCCTGCGGTAACAAATTGTAAAAAATTTCCAGAATAAAAAAATGTTTCTTCAATATCTTATCTTATATATTATTCCCTTCTCATTTTAAAACTTATCAGGCTGGCTAATGAAGAAAAATAGACTTACGGTCGAAAAATCAAGTTTTTGAAAACGCCCCTTGCTGTTTCAAAACTTTGATGCTGCCTGTAGTTCTTATGCATTTTTTAAAAGCAGAGTTCTAATGCAGTTTTCCATTTTTTACGTCGCTTTCGGCAAAAAAAAAAAAAAATTGCCTGTGTGTGTGTTCATATTTTAATAAAGCTTAAAAGCACTGGACTTAGTTGTTCGGTTAAATTGATAAGTTTTTTTCGGTAGAGCGTTCGGCTATAAACTATCTGAACTTCGGGCAAGTTTGAGCTGTCCGATATAATATCAAATTTATATTAGTATTACGCATTACATGTACTCATAACATACAAACGTAATAAAATAAATGCAGTGGGAATGCTACTTGGTGTTTCAACTCCTTTATGCAGGCTACAGTTATCATTCGGATAAGTTGACTGTTAATCGAAGAGTGTTCTTCCTTTTTTTTTTTAAGCTTTGACTACAGCCAGATCACTCAGCATAATGTAAGCATAAAAAAGTATTAGATTTACCTAAAGGAAATCCTTTTTGAGCAGAAAAACATTTTCATTGTATGCTGAAATGTAGATGTTTCTAATAGCAGTGTTCGACCTTTTGTACAAATGAAAAAATACTACGCCATATTAAAACTACGAGTTTCACCCACTAAACCTTTAATTTTTTATTCGCGCGAATACGATATAAAGCATTAAAATTATTATCAACTTCATTAGCAAGAAATCATTTTCTACTCCTCTGCTTTCTGCTGAAAAAAAACACATTTTGTCTACTTTCGAAAAATTACACTTAAAAAACGAACTCAGTTCAACTGGTTTTGGTTTTGAATTTTAAGTGTTCGATTAAAAGAGAAACATGTGCGGGCATTTCAGCCGTAACTGTTAAAGCAACCTTCTATGTGAAATAGTTTAATATTCAAAGATAAAAACACTTATTTTCAATCTAATTTATTACTTCTCTAGAATGTTCGTTTCAATCGCTACGTGAGATCTTCGTCAGTCTTTAATCAAATTCAATGCTTTTCGAATAATTTTAAATCGTATCATGCTGGTTAATGAAAAAACAAAGAAGCATGATCTTATTATTATTATTATTTTTTTTTTTTTGGCAAAAAGCTTTTTTGCTGTTTTTTACTACGCATTCCTTCAATGAATAACTTTCGAAAAGGAAGGCGCAATTGCTAGGTTTGTTGGAGTGCCGGACTGTGGCGCCAATTCAAATCCGTGCCAATAAATATCTCTTTAATATTTCTTTTTTTCCCGTCAGATGCACACATGGGCAGGACTATTTGCCACACCCTGTTTTTTTACATGCACAATTATTGTTTTTTCACGAGTCACTACTCAGCCACACTTTTAATGATATTAATGTTTCATTGAAAATACGTACAACCAAAAGGTGAGAGATGATCAAATTATCACAACGTTGTATTTAACGAGGTTTTGTTACTGATGTCTTTAAATTACATACCTTCTCTTCTGCGCATACTTTTTTTTTCGGTTCTTCTTCATAATATTCTTACTATGAAATTCTTAAAGAGCGAAATACGTTATGAAACGATTCGAAGCACAGTGCGGAGTTCCGCACGGGTCGACTAGTACTGTATAAACCTCTAAAAGCTAACGTGCATGTAATATGTGGTTTTCAAATAATGATCAGTTAAAGCTAAGTAAAAAAAAACAGTTTTTTCGAGTGAAATTTTAAACATTTAACTATGAAATATGTTTTAAATTATTTCCTATTTGGAGGTTCATATCCTTCTCTGGTATTTAACAAAGAGTTAGACACAAAAGTTTCAAAAACTATGTTAGAAATCGGAAGTGTTTACGAAACGGAATTTTCAGAAAAAATGGATTTTAACTAAAAAAAATTAATATTTTTCCTGTTAGTAAACTGCCAAAATGCGTCATTTATGACATCCTCATAAATATGATAGCCAATTCACTGATCGCATAACGCTGACGTCACTCGCTCCATAGCAGGACAATTTGATTATATTTTCTGGCAATGTTTGACATGCAGGGAAATGCTTTGTTTTGACAAGGCTAAACTGGATCCAGTAACTTAACTGTTTTACTGGTAAGATTAATTTTAGGAGAATGAAGAAACGAAACGGCAGAAATTAGCGCTATCTACTGGAGTTTAGGATTAATCCACAGGAGTTAGGTTTAAAATTTTAACTATGAAAACACCACCAAACAGGCAACTGCTTCGCTCAAATGTATAAAAATCTTTCACCCGTCATACCTTGACGGGCGATTTTCTAGTATTGAATGATCATTGTAAGTTTTAGAAAGGTAAAAAGAAAACCCACCCTAGATGATACAAAAAAATAGTTGCATTACATTGAAACCAAGTGCAAACTATTATGTACCTTTTATCAAAATTTTTATAGAAATCACCAGCAATAGGTTTGAGAAATAATTTAAAACATTTAAAATTAGCAGTTTTTAACTTTATGACTGTATGTCAAAGTAGCTTGCAATCTTGAAAAGTTAAAACTCAACTGATTTCATAGCGTTTTTTAAATTGAAAGAGGGAGGAGGAGACTGGCCAAAGAACACTCTGGGGACCCCAAGACCATCTTTCATTGTATTACAGCACTATGCCCCACATATAACAACATTTTACATTTGAAAATCGAACGTATGTTTTCATTTGTTATAAATAAAATTCTGTTTTCTTGCATTCAAACCAAGTGCACACTACTAAACATCCTTTTTTTTTTTTTTTACATATTTTTAAAGAAATCCAAAATAATACTTCTAACCTCAATGGTTAGGCAGAAGCACCCTTTTTAAGTCAAAATTTTGCCGTGTGCTCGATTGAAATCCCGATATTTTATGAAGAGTGTTTAAAAAAAAAAAAGAAAAGAAATGTAAATTGCACCAAATGTATTCCCTAAAATGTATAAGTTAAATGATTATAATATGACAATGTTAATATAAATACAAATTTTAATATTAAAGTTCATTACACTGTTAAACATTCGGGGAACTTTTACGGTAAATATTACTGTAAAATGGGGTGTTTACAGTACAGAAAAAATCGCATCAAATCGTATTGAAAGATTAACGATTGCAGCACCAACGTGTAGTGGTCAACGAAGCCGCCTGCTAATACGAAAGACGCGAGATCGAATCTGCTTTCATCGTTTTTGCGATTTTTACTCTCGTTTATTCAACCGTAAAATTTTACAGTTAAATAGGATTTTACCGTAAAACTTAACGATTTTATAACAGAGTATACGTCAAATTGTAAATTAGTAAGCAAACCAAGCCTAAAACTACTTTTAAAAACGGTATTTGATGATTCCCCATTCAGCGAGGATCCTGGTTAAGTGCCATACTTTGCCTTTCAAGGAATCAAAGCCTGTGTATATATTTTTTCGAAACGTTATAAATATTCTATCTATAAATCAATTGAATTTTAATGTAAAATGTATAAATCAGACTCCATTTCGATTAATTTAACTTTTATTGAATCTTTGGCATATTATCTGACGAGCATAGGCAGAAGAAAAAAGTACTAAATCGAATCTCAGAAATGTTCTCAAATTTAGTTTCAGATACTCTTGTTTCGTTAAAAGAAAACAACTGAAAATGTAAAGCTGCAGTCGTGACGTATTTCTTTCCAGATATTAATTTGGTGCCTTACGCACAGCAAGAAAAAAATATACCCGTACCAATTGGGATATACGATTTTGTTATAAAATATGGATCGTCTTTCCATGTATGGATTATATATCTGAAGATATAATAACGGGTAAATAAAGTGCTTCTCAAAAATTTCGTCAGTTTCTCGCGGAAGAAGGAAGGATATTTTATAGGAAAGAAATATGTAAGTATTGCATTATGTACAGGATAATTTTTGAAGAATGGTGAGGAAAGGGGGGAGGAGAGGTTGAAACATGTGTATTTCTAAGAGTAAACAAGAAGTTCCGTCTAGAACTAAACGAGCCTAATTTCCTGCACAAACATGTCTACTTTCTCTGACCAATATTCTCAAAAATAGCTAAAATCACAATTTGCTTCAAACATTTTTTTTTATTTTTAAGTCGATTTCTAGGAATGAAAGATGCTTCACTCATCTAAAGAATTAGATGCGTAAAAAAAAGTAAATGAACGAATAAAGTAACCGCAGCTTTTAAACAAATCAGCTAATACACTTTTTTCCATTACAAAATCAAAATTCTTTAACCGCTTTCAAAAAGAATTAAAATTAATAAGTTCATTAAACTAAATACATTATACCAAAAAAGTTTGTTTTTGCACTGTTGCCAAAAATGAATTTTTTTAATGAACTAATGTGCTTTTTAAAACAAATAAAAACAATAAAATGTCAACTTAAAGAAATAAATTTTCAATGTCAAAAAAAAAAAAAAAAAACTGCGCATATCTTACGCATGTAGAAACATAAAGGATTATCCTACTTTAGACTGAAAATAAAAACAAGTTATTTTAACAAAAAATTTTTTACAGTTAAAACCATGGCTGCGGAGTCGGAGTCTGAGTCAATCTCATTTTGGGATAAGAGTCAGATTCGGGAGTCGAAGGTAATTAATTCAAAGACTCGGAGTTGGAATCGGTTATTGCCCTTAGAGTACGCAACTCTGCCAATGTTTGCGAAGGCTGAATCGGACTTATTTTGGGATAAAGGAGTCGGAGACGGAGTCGAATATCCAAGAATCGGAGTCAGTCATTTTTCCTATGTGTATAAATTTTTGCCAAACCTACGAAGTCAGAATCGAAGTTGGGTAGTCGAAGTCCGATAAACTATTGGGCAAAAGAGTGGGAATCGGAATCAGGGACCCCTAAATTCTCAGATGCGGAGTCGGGAGTTAGTCATAAAGAGCTATTTCCAACAAAATTTGTTTGAATGCAGATTCTGCCTTCAAGTGCGGAATCTACATTGACTTTTAGTTTCGACGTATGCGCTAATGTTAAGAGTTTTGAACTGTTCAAAATTGGACGGAAAATTGTTCAAATCAAAAAGATATTTTATGTACAGTCATAGAAAAAAAAAACGAAACACTCGATCGTATTCAAAGGACTATTGACACTAGAGACACGTGTAAGGTGTCATTGTTTCAGGAATAAAAAGTTCTACATAATTATGGTAAAAAATTGTTGTTAAGGGGTCGTCTTCATATTAAAACGAGCATCAACTTCAAATTTTTCAATGAGAACCCCCTTTTTTTATCACATATTTGTGATCAGCATCCTTTTTTAACTTTGTATACAAAGTTTTGTTGAATTCGATCCAGCCGTTACTTCAAAATCGAGTTTTGAAAAATTCCTCTCGTAATGTTAAAACGTATTTTGATATTTTTACTCATAACACAAAAACTAGATTAGGCACGGCAAAGATTTTTTTTTATATCAAAATATGAATTGACCCAATTAAAAAAAACATAATTTACAACACCTAAAATGTAATTTTAGTTTTTTTATGAATTATTTTAATATTTTTTGAAAAAAATATGATCTGAAACCATATTAAATTTTATCAGAAAAACAATCTAGAAGAGCTTTTATGTGGGAATCCAAAATTTGAGCTCAAAATATTCAGTAGTTTTTGTGCTATGCTTAAAATTTCATTTTTTCCTACTTTAGGGGACCGTATACTTTTTTAAAACAGAAATTATAAAAGTTGGTTTCTTCGTAAAAAAAGAAAAAAATTGTTCAACAAAATAAGCAAGCCAATTATAACGTGGTTTTTCTACATTAGAATTACGTCAATGAATTTTTTAAATGCATAAATTTATTCGCTGTCTCTGCAGAAGAACAACACAATATTGCAACCGTCAGTTTTTTGTGGATATCGTTCAGACGTCAATGTGTAAATAATGCGAAACACTTCTTCATTGTCTAATAAAAGAATATTTTATAGAACTTTTTAAATTAAAAACTACACTTAAAATACTTCTGTTTTTTTTTTCTTTCTTTCTTTCTGCGTTTAGCCATTGCCTTTTGTAAAACAATAACTCAAAAAAAAAAAAAAAATTTTGAATTTTGACATCTTGAATTCAAATTATGTTTTTCGCAATCACGAGTGTGTGTATGTAGGCGTGTGTGTGTAGTTGTGTATGTATGCGCATGTGTGTAGGACATGGATGCAACCAGCATCGTGAGGACCCGGTCGACGGTGATGCTGCAGAGGGTGGCGGTGGGAAAATAAAATCAAAGTTTTTGGCATCTTGAATTTAAATAATGCTTTTCGCAATCACGAGCGTGTGTGTGTGTGTTTGTGTAGGCGCATGTGTGTGGGTGCGTGTGTGTGTATGTATGCATGTGCGTGCGTATTGTGTATGCAGTGCTGTGTGTGTAGGTGTGTGTATGTATGCGTGCGTGTGTGTGTAGGTGTGTGTATGTATGCGTGTGTGTGTGTGTGTGTAGGTGTGTGTATGTATGCGTGTGTATGTGTAGGATATTGACGCAACCTGGAGACGGTTTTCGCCAGCATCGTGAGGCTGCCGGCCGACGATGGTGCTGCAGAGGGTGCTGGTATGGAAAATAAAATGATAGCACATCAAAACAGTCAAATAAAAGCAATAAGCAATCGTGATTGCTCAAAAAAATTAGCATGCACAATTTTTTCACAGAAACATACAACAAAACCTCATTGTCTTGCTAGTCATGTTGCAATAGACAGTGTAGAATTAATGACTCTTCCCGGAGATAATTTATTAAAAGGAAAAATTATTGCCTTGTCTAAATCGGGAAAAAGTATTCGAAAAATAGCCGACAGTGTGAAGTTTCGCCTTTAGCAGTATCCAGATGGGTCAATAGGTAATATTTGCTCTTAGATAAGTTTACTGGTTTTTAGGAATTAATTTTTTTTTTTTGGATAGTGCTTGAATAATTTTCCATGCGTTAGGATGTAGTAGAGGAGTATTCTGCACAAAAGTAGTAGTTGTGGCTAATGTGAACTTTTTTTTTTTTTTTTTTGACTTCGTCAAAGATTTAACAAAACATTAATTTGCGTGTTAGATTGAGTTTTTGTCCATTCTTAATTACAATTTAAATACTATTTTTCTATTTACTTTCTCTGTCATTGTCCGTGCATTTCACATTAAATTCATTCTCGCAAGACAAAGATAAAATTTCAAATTATTTTCTTCCCTTTCGAACAACATGGAAAAATATCGTCAAAGAAAGAAAGTGAAAAAAATTATTGTGATCAACTAATGCTTGCCTATTTTATTAAATGTATGTTTTTCAGAATCCATTATCTGAATATTCGGCTCCAACTTTATGACACTGGAACTAATTCTACTTTCTGTTCATATACTTTGAAGATACAACGGGCCACATGGACCAAAATCGCCGACTGAATGTGACACGCGTCTTCATAGCGATGTAACTGCGGTTTGGTTATCCCATTCGATGGCTGCTGTGGGTCCTAATAATAAGCACAGCAACCCTGAACCAGATCTAACCGAACAATGAAGCAGGTGTCATGTCATTGAAGCTGAGAGTGCCTAAAAACTGGTGGATGAAGAAAATTTTTCTCACCAGTGAATGCCATAAACATACAGCAGTAAAATTTACTTTATCTACCAGTTTATTCGCACTCTCAGCTTCAATAAGCTGACTTCTGCATCCTGCATGATTTGTTTCGTTTCCAATCTGCCGAATTTACAGTGAGGTCGAAATTGTAGCTTCTGGATAGCTCAACCCGCCTGTCGGATATGCTGCGCATAATATTGCCTGGTCCTATAACAAATGTTAGTTTGCAGGTATATAGTGCGCGAAACAAAATCAAATAATGCTAAGCTTTTTTTTTGTAGTGTTACAAAATCGGAGAAATGACAAGAAGTCAGATTTCGGTTCACTTTGGTTTAAGCTAAAATAACTTTTGTCTTTTTAAATTACGGGTTGGACCATCTCGAATCTCGTTGCTAGAAACAGCATCGGGAAATTACTTTCCTAAATTGCTTTTAAAAGCCCTTACATATTTAACTAAAACCGCCGCGCCGGTTGTGTTATGGCTTTTTAATAATACCACGCATTATGATCTTTCGCATAAATTAGGATTTGAAACAAATTCTCTTTTTTTGATCACAAAAAAGCCTCTAGAACAATTACTGTGTTTGTCCACTGGGTTAATTCAAATAACCAAATTTTTCCCAAATAAAGTTCGAGTATGAACGGTTTGCTCATCAACGGGTATTTATATTCTCCTGTTTCTGTTTTATTTTTTAAATTGATACTTCGTTCCTTTTATGTATTTAGAGGAAATTTTCACGGAATAAAAGGACCTTGCTTCGCTCGAGTCTCCAATCTGTTTAATGCTGCGTCTTCCCACGTAGTGCGGTATATTTTTTATATTTTTGTGTGCGATGACCCAAACTTCTGCCGATGTTCTGCGAAATTAAAAACGCGCAATTCCATTTTACATCAAAAGACTTTCTATTCATTCCAAAATAAACCTTTAACATAGGTGCAATACATATATCAAACATATTCACATCATGTTTCTAGGTATAAGGTTGGATATTTACATTTCTATGAGGCTAATTTGCTGAATGATTATATAAGCAATCCAATATGTTCATATTAGAAAAGGCAAAAAGTTCCATTACTTTTAATTTGTCACTATTCGATTTACTAAACAACGATCTATACGATGGACCAGCCAAACCCCATCCGTCTTTCTTAGGTTAATCTAGATAGACAAAAATCAGTAAATATTTTTACTTCAAAAAAATAAATAAATAAATAAAATTCGATCATAAATCGCTTTTTGCCGCAACATAATCGGCTAAAATGTATCGGATTACGGAAAAAAAGAGAACTTCAAAAAATCATGAATTGAGCTGGATAATCTCGATCTTTCCTTTGTTTACATTCCGCTACTTGATGAGCTGTGACCTTGAAAGAAGCGTTTTCAATGTGGTGACGGTCCCTCAAACGTTTTTCGTTAATAACTTCTGTTCTACTGCACGGAATGCGGTGAAATTTCGTATCCTGGCTATATTTTGCTGTTTAAACATAATTATGTAGCAAAAATTAGGGGTTCCTATTTGAAAATCAAGAGTTGGTGCTCATTTTGCTTTGTAAATGGTCCCTCATCAAAATTTTACCTACGTAGTTTTAAAGAAGACTTTAAACCAAGTCGGATGACACCTTTCTTTCTTTTCTAGCATGTATAATAGCCGAATAATTAAAAGTGTTTCGTTTTTTTTTTCTGTGACTGTACATGTTTTTCATAAAAAGCTTTTTCCTACAAGTTTGAAGCGAATTCGTCTCAAAGTTCGCGAAATTGCTTTGAATTTCCTTAGGCACTAATTTAAGCGCTATCTAAGTTTTTTTGAACTGTTCAAAATTGAATGAAAAATAGTTCAAATCAAAAAGTTTAATATAGGAATAAGGTGTCCTCGCCGAGATCTTTCGAACAAAAAAAAAAAAGTTCGAATCGGACTATTCACTCAAAAGTTATGAAAAAGTTATGAGGGGGGGGGGGCATACAGACAGACCGACAGACTTTTTCCCCCATCTCAATAAACTACTTTTCAATTTTTAATTTTTCGATATTTATCAAATTTTTATTTTTATTTTAGACTTTTCTTGTTTTGTTTTCCGCGTTAATTTTAAGATGCATTAAGCCTTCTTTCATGCGTTTTACGACTTTCTCTGACTTTTACTGGGAAAGTAGGCTAAAAAGGTTCAAAAGAAAATTTTTTTCATACTTCCTTCATTCTAAAGGGTATCTATGTGCCCTCTTCCTGATGTCTGGTCGATTCCACACCTGGGCGAACATTCCAAGCTCGTCAACTTACGAGATCGAGATTCTCCCTGACGTGATCGGTTGTGACGTATAAATGTCGCAAAGTAGCATTCTAATCTACTCGAACCTAACCGCAAGATAAGTTCGAGTAGATTAGAATGCTACTTTGTGTCATTTCTACGTCACAACCGATCACTTGAGCGAGAATCTCGATCTCGCAAGCTGACGAACGTGGAATGACCGCCCTGTTCCGAAACTCCTGCGCTGTACCCTGTAGCATGCACGTAGTCACAATTGCTGTACAGATCCAGTTTTTTGTTCATCAAGATCAGCAGGTAAAGTGGGTGTAAGCGCAATATCCTTTGCAAAAACCACGCATGAAAAAACCACATAGTGTTAGGTCCGGTGACCAGGAGGAGAGCAATTATAAAGTCCTTAATTCCCCCTTAATCGCCCTTCTGACTTACTAAATAACAAATGAGAAGTGAGACACATACGAAAACACGCAGAGACATCTAGTGGCAGACAACTGAAATTTTACAACTTGTTATTTCATTCACGCTCCACCAGAGAGCTGCAAATCGAATGTTCCAAACCGGTAGCCTTATATACACTTTAAAAAAAGTCCGAAACGTTACTGAGTATTTCCGTGTAACATTTCGGGATTTCAATGGTTTTTACGCACTTCCTGGAAAAATCAAGTATCCCTCTCAAAAAGTTTCCTGAATTGCTACAAGTCGCATGAAATCGAAATTCTCACTGTTGCAAAAAATTTGTTAAGCTCCCAGTTTAAAGATTAACTGAGCGTATTTATAAAGTGTATCCGGCATAGCTCGAATGCGGCCCGCCCAGACTGACAAAGCGCCCAAGGCGCATATCAGTCTATGGACTACGTAGCTTAGCAAGAATTGCAGGGTAAAATTCTTGGTACTTGCAATTCTTTCTTAGCTTTGGCCTTGTTTGCAATACTGCTTTTGGAGCTTTCCTCGGAACGCAGTGAGGTGCCAAACTATTATAGTATACCCACCTAAGTTTAGTCTAAGATTCCAGAGACAGGACTGGTTGTAAACGAGAAGCTTTCTGAATAGTTCAGGAAGGTTACTGAATTTTAGTGGAAAATGTTCCTGGTTTTTGTAAGATATGTGACTGGAAGAAATTGGGCACATCAGCTGCCCATTATTTTCCAGGAACGTTTCTGAATCGTTTTTACAGTGTAGCAATTCCCACCATTTTTTAATCACCCTGTACACACACACATCTGCAGTGGATTATCGATTTTACAAATTGCATTAATGATCTTAAGTACAATTTTTTGTGTAATTTTAATTCTAACATTTTTCCTTTAATAATAATTCGATTCACATAAGTATAATCAGCTTTCCAAATTCATACATCGTAGCAGTTAAATAACGAAGCTCCGATGGACAGCACCGATCACTAGAATTGCAAAGTACTAATATGGCATCCAAGCGAAACCTCAAACTAAAACAACAATTTCTTTAAATTGCAGTACATACAGATAGTTTGTTTACATATTTAATGTAACTGCAAGAATTTCCTAATTTTTCAGACTTAGATTTCAACGAACAGCCATTGTATCAATGTTAATTAATATAAACTGCAAAGTGTGTATATTTAACTTAGACAATCGATATCTAGTTCGAGATATGATTTTTATTAATGATATTTAAGGTAAGAAAATGATGTATGCATACCATTCATGCAAATGAGTAACCTGCGATATATTCTGGGGGAAATAATGAATGTAAACATTTGCGTTATGTTAATTAATTTTGAAGCTATTCCGCGATGGGAAAAAATATTGTATCGACAAAATTTCAGATATGACGCTGCAACTGTTGCACAAGTAAACACTACGTGAAAGGCAAGCTATAAGTCTTTAATTTATTCCCTAATGGAAAATAAATGTTTCAAAATCGAACAATTCGACGCATCTATTGTTGATTTTCAACATTATAAAAGGCAAGATACTACTGTCGGATTTAAGTTAAATAATTTTACTTAGTTTGTGTATCTCTTTAACACAAAATCAGATTTTAATAAATTCAAAAAAAAAAAATGTTATAGTTGTATCTTCCTCCCCGTTTTGAATGTTTTTCTTTTTATTTTAAAATAAAATTAGCTGCCTCCCATTTAACGTGAGAACAGGTGTCTTTTGATTTGAACATGACCTTTTAATTTTTTTATTTAGTTGTATGTATATGATTCTCTGTATATGATGTTTAAATTGTATGATATATGCGATGTTCCATCCTCGTGCCTGATTGGTTTAATTTTTTATTTATTTATTTATTTTTTTTTGTTTAAAGTTTTTTCAATGTTCGATATTACAATCATTAAATATGTTATTTCTCGGCATGCGTTGTCACTCTCATCCACTTTATAACCCCTCGCACAGGAAAGCGTTCCTATATTGTTTGTTATGGAAATCAAGGTGTGGACGATGTGACCTCCAGTTAGAAGTTTTTATGTCCACTACTATAAAAAAATCGTAAAATAAATAATAAGAAACAACGACTTTTAATTGTGCAAAGTGGCAGTTAATTGAATACTCGAGTTTCGGGATTACCATTAACCCCTTTTTCAATACAAAATAAGTGGGCTTATCTATAAAAAGACTATTTTAGTTTTCAACACGAAGTTAATTATTTAGCTTAATATACAAATATATACGATAAAAACGAGAAACTTTAGTAGAGCCATTCCACCTTCAAGTCTGGGACAAAAAGACGCTAAAATTTAATTCACATTTTGTCATATATCTTAATGAATGAATTAAACAAAATGCCTACACACATAAATGCCTACACACTGTCGCATACATATACACGCACACACACATGGACACCTACGCACACACGGACACCTACACACACACACGCCTACACACACAGACACATGTTCGTGATTGCGAAAAACATAATTTTGAATTTAAAATGCCAAAAATTCTTTTTTTTTTCTTTTGTGAAGAAAATTTTCCAGTTCCGTATTAGTGTTAATTTGAATTTAAAGGCTTTTGTACTAGAAATAATAAACGTTTGCGAATTTTTAAGAGAAAAATGGAATTTTGTCCATTACTCATCCTGTCTGTTACTCATCCTTTTAGCCTGTCTGTGACTGGGTATCATCAGATTTTTCGGTGTCTGTCACTGGGGTTCGGAGCTTTCTTCGAAATTCAGCAAATAAAAATAGAATTGACTAATTCAGAGGATCCAGAAGCGGCCAAACGTTGGATGAGATTTTGTTGCGTGGAAGAAAAATAGGTTTAAAAATTTAAATACATTTAAAGGGTCAGAAAATTGAGTTAACGTGAGAGCGATGTCTTAAGCATGTCTGTTACTGGTGCCGCCACCCTAAATTATCACCCTAAGCATGTAGTTATGCCTTAGCACGTGGCTTAGGAACGGTAACTTGTTTTGCATATTCTCAAAAATTTTCAGTCTCATAGTATTTTTGTTCAGAGTTATTGCGAGTCCGTGTTATTCATAGGACTAACTCATCCTTTTTTGGTAAAACAGCTGATAACTATATCTTAATCTTAATTTTCTATGTGATATTTTTTCGTGCAATCACGATTGCTTATTGTTCTTTGACCATCTTTGATGTTGGTGGCGTAAATGTCCTACGCACATGCACGATCATGCACATACGCACTCACACACATACACACACGTGACTTTACACACATATTACACACACGCCAACGTGCATACACACAGGTCTACGCACACACACAAGCCTACATATACACATTCACAACTAATACACACTGTAAAAAAATTCCGAAACGTTACTGGTTATTTCCGTGGAACGTTTCGTGATTTCAGAGGTTTTCACCTATTTCCCCAAAAAATCAAGTATCTTCGCAAAAAAGTTTCCGGAATTCCTAAAAGATGCACGAATGCAGACCTTGCACTGGTGTGAAAAATATTTTTTGATACCAGTTTAAATATTGACAAAGCGTGTTAATTAGGTGTATCGGCTTTAGAGTGTTTATGGCCCTTCCGGATCTTCCAATTTGAGCAAATAAGTCACAGCTTTGCGAGGCAGGAATTGCAGGCAAGAAATATGCTTGGTTCTTGCCTGCAATTTTCGCGTAGCTTGGCCGCGGTTGCTCCAATATTTCTGGAGCCTTCTTGGTAAATCAGGAAGGTTCTAATCAAATAAATTAAACCTATTTTATTTTTCTTGATAGTTCATGACTGACTTTAATAGGGGAGATTTCTTAATATTTCAGAAAAGGTTACTGACTTTTATCAGAAAACGTTCTTGGTTTTTGTAAGATATGTTACTGACTGAAATTGGGCACATCAGCTGCCTATTATTTTCCAGGAACGTTTCTGAATCGTTTTTACAGTGCACACGTCTCCGCTCAAGAGGAGAGGTAGGCTTGGAGGGACAGGAGCCGTGTCTAGAAACAAGTAAGTAGGGTAGTAACCAATGAGTAGGGTCTTGTCGCAACTCGTGATTGCGAAAAACATAATTTGAATTCGGAATTTCAGAATTCAAATTAGTTTTTCCTTTTTTTAATGAGGCATATGATAAATGTTGAGCCAAAAGTTTCATAAATGAGCGATGTTGTAAGTTATGAACTTTAGAGTGTCCTTATTGGACGCACAAAAAAATCCCGTTGGATTTACTATATATGATTATTGGAAAAAGTGTCTTTTATCTGAAAATAACTTAATAATTTACAACACATGACGTGCCTTTAAATTTGCACAAAGAATGTTTTCACATTATATCTTTTCGTCCTATTATGATATCCGATAAATTGAAAACCATTTTCCTGTTAAATTCTGAGGAAATATTTCACTCTTTCTAAATTAGCATAATATAGCAAGATTTCAAGCAGTGTTGCCGGCCCCTAATCGCATTCGAATATTATATTTCACAACACAATGAAAGCTCCGAGAATGAGCAAACAATTTGCTGCGTAATATTTGCTGCCGGGATATTAGTGTTTACTCACGCTTCTTCAAGGAAAGATTGCGATTTCTCATATTATGCATGGTTGATGCACAAAGGATTTGTAAAATATTTGCAAACTAATCTCAAAACATCGTTAAGATGTTTTATTTCTCGAGGAAGGCATATTGTGAAAATGTGTGAAGATGGACTTTCGGTATATCAACAGCCTTTTCAAATTTTTTGAGAATAAGTCTTGTTTTTTTTTTTTTTTTTTTTTTTTTTTTTAATTTATCTTAAATTTTGGATTTACGGCACTTATGTGTTCAATTTAGCTCAAAGCTTGTTCTAGGTTAAAATTAATGTGATTGAATTGGCAAAGTGAGTCACGTGATTTCAGCAGAGTGGGACGTATTTCATCTTAAAAAAAAAGATTCGAAGTTTATTTTGTTAATTAGTCTTACGTAATCAGGGACTTAGTTCGGAACTTCGTGTGATAGAAAATGTAAATTTTTACGTGTTATTTAATCCAGATTCATTGTACATATTTTACAAAAAAAAAAAAATTAATACTAATAAAATATTTTTCCAATTAAATGTCTTAAAATATTCTTTTATTGTCGTGCAAACGTTATTTTTTACATGAGAAAGGTAGGTTTCTACTCATAGTTATATTGTAAAAACGAGAGCACAAATTATTAAAAATGCATTATAAAAAAAATCTAGTTCTTGTCTTTAAATCTTCTCTTATCATATCTTGCATTCTTTCACTCAGAAGTATTAAGATTATCAAAATAATTTTCCTCTTTGTAATATATGTATTTATTTTGGAACTTTAAATTTAAAATTAAAAAAAAATACGTTACGTGAGCATTAAGCAAATAAGTATTGTACAGTTATAACTTTGCTAATTACGTATCGTTTTTGTTTGTTAAAAGATGAGTGTGCGAAAAAAAAAATTTCGTATTATAGTTTAGTTTGTTTTTAATAAGAAATCTTGTAACAATTTTATCACTATTGAAAGGAACACTTAAAATATTTTTCCTATTCAACAATGTAGGCTAAATGAGGCAGTGAGAAGACCATTTGTACTGGTTATCTCCAAAGTTTGAAAACACTAAAATCCCTTTGCTTCTCACTGCCTCCGTGCTATCTTTCGAACATAAAAGAGCAATAAACATTTACTAGTACATGAGTAATAATGTCTTAGTTTTTTCATTAACAAATAGTTCAAGTTTAATAATTTTCTTTAACATATTTTTCAGTGTGTATGAATTATGCGTTCGCATGCTTGACTATACATTTTCTAAAATAAAGTTTAATGACCTACTGACTATTTTTTTTTAATTTTATCCAACAAATTTGCTTACAATTAATTACTTACAATTAATTAACGCTCTTACAAATGAAAATCTAACCATCTAGAATTTTTACGCAATTCGTACTAGCTAAGTTGGCTATGAAACAAAGAAAACAAAACTACGCCAAAAAACAAACTAGAATTTTTCTCAAATATAGGAGTAGACATTTTTCTAATTAAAATTTAATATCTTGCGTAATGGGAGATGAAGAATCACTGTCACCCTCAGCATTTCAGGAGCTGTATAAAAACAATGCCACAAAATAAATTAACTTTTACGGTCCCTGTGGAAATCAGTGCAGCACTAGAAGATGTCATATTTTGTTCAGTTTTGTTATGAAAAGAAAGATTACTGTTTGATGCAACGCATTATATTCAGTTCCAAAGCAAAAATGCAAATTACCTGGCATTTGGGTTCTTTGAGAGGCCGTATTATACATCTATCTTGAAAACATTCTCTAGAGCATTAGAGAAAACATTCTTCACTTCATTTCAAATTAAGTTTGCAGTTTAAAAATGTAGGGGAATGTGGGGTAAAGTGAAATGGTTAAGATGACTGAGTGTTTTCAAGAGGAACAAATCGGAAATTTGTTTTGAAAATTGTAGTTCATAATGAAATAACATTGTATTTTATAATAAAACCAGCGTTGAAACAGTATTTTGTATTTTTGGCAGTAAAGTTTAGTCTTCAGAGAAAAGTTGACAATTTTCACTTTTTTGTGGGGAAAAGTGAAAAATGAAATATTTTTCTAATGAAATATTTTCTATTCGATTATAAAACATTTTTGATCAAAAGAATTTATAAATAAAAAGTTAAATGATTTTTTAAAAAGATAAATGATGCAATAAACAAATAATTCAATGAATAAATCAATTAATGTATGAAGAAAAATAAATGCGTGTAAAAGAATGAATGAATAATCAAATGAGTGAACGAATGAATAAATAAGTGAATTGCTAATTAAAGGTAAGAAATGAATTAATTAATAAATGAAAACGTAAGTGTTTTAAATTAAATGATTGAGTGAGCAAATGAAACAAACTATTTCACTTTGCCCCAATCCACTTTGCCCCGTATGTACTTGACTAATTGTACAATTTATTTAAAACACAAATAATCTGAATAACACTGTAAAAAATTCCGAAACGTTACTGGTTATTTCTGTGGAATGTCTCGGGATTTCACACGTTTTCACTTATTTCCCCGTAAAAACAAGTATCATCACAAAAAAGTTTCCTGAATCGCTACAAGTTGCACGCGTGCAGACTTTTTGCTGTTGTGGAAAATATTTTTAGCAACCAGTTTAAAGATTGAATGAGCGTGTTTATTAAGTGTATCGGCCTAAGGTTGCTTATGGCCTGTCCAGATTGACTAAGCTCCAAATGAGAGCGAAAATGTCAATGGATAGCTACAGCTTTGCAAGGGAGGAATTGCAGGCAAGCGATATGCTTGCTTGCTTCCTTCTTGCATAACTTTGGCTATGGCCGCTCTGATTTTTATGGAGCCTTCTTGGTAAATTAGAAAGGTTCTAATCAGTTACACTAAACCTATTTAATTTATCTAGAAGGTTCTAGAGACATGACTGGCTTTAACAGGGCAGATTTCTTACGTTTTCATAAAGTTTCAAGGTTAATTTCAGAAAGGTTACTGACTTTTAACGGAAAGCGTTCCTGGTTTTTCCAAGATATGTTACTGGAAGACATTGGGCACATCAGCTGCCCATTCTTTTCCAGGAACGTTTCTGAATCGTTTTTACAGTGAATAACTAAATTACTATTGCATTGAATATTATGAAGTCCAAATTTGTATTTAAAATAAAAATAACAAGAACTTTATCATTTTATAGTAACAAAAATAATTTTTGTCTTACAACAAAAGATTACAATATGAGTATCATTTTTTAAAAATTGCCTGTATTACCAAATGCTGTAATCTTCGGTGGTATTTTTTTCCTGACTGGAATAGACTGCATATGGTACTATATAGTTAAAATAATACCAGATAGGGGGCACTAAAAGCAGAGAAAGTGTTTCACCATTTCACTTTGCCTCTTTATTTCACTTTGCCCCATGTTCCACTACTATACTTTTGGAACTATAAAAGAAATTTTCACGAAAATTTAAACATCGAAACAATTTCTTTCAAAACTGAAGGTTCATATGCAGTATTGATTTAGGAGTAAAATATCCGTTTGAAAATTCGTCTGATTCTAAGTAACTTTCAAAACTCATCATAGATAAAAGGAATGAATAGGAATGAAACTGCAACAAATTGTTATGTGTAAGAAATATGATTTGATTCACGGGTCAAATAAACTATCCGAAGCGGTTAGTTGAATCAACTTTTCAAAAACGTTACCTAACAAGTAAATTTCACTGGCATTTTTCGTTGTCTTCATACGAAATCTTTTCCTTTTGCACCTCTTCTTCAAATTTTTAATAACATCTTTTCTTCTAATAAGCCGAATTTATTCAAACAACTGCGCAGCAACGCTGTTAAAACTGAACGGAATTGACTAAACTAGTTGACACGTGTGCAGAGCGAGAGCTTGGCGATGTCCCGATGAGTTGAATCAACTTAAAGCTCCACATTTTCCTGGTATTCCAGATGAGTTGACTGTCGAGTAAAGGATGCCAGGCGGTTCCTTTACTCTTCGTCCTGGTTACACATCCATAAAAGCACCCACTCAAAACTTGATTTAACAATGTTGACTCGTGTGAAGACGGCCTTTGGAGCGAGCTAATGGCTCCTGAGAAAGGAAAAACAAGACCAACACACTTACGTGTAATAAGATCAACCTAATTCGACATCTGCAATGTCCAAGAAAACTGTAAGTGTTTTACCTCTATGGCTAATTTCCTTAATCACCAAAAGGTGACGTAATCGAGCTCCAGAACTGCGAATCAATTAATATTTTTAACGGTATTTCTAAGTCAGATGACATTAATAGTGTGATATGATGTAAACAATATATGCACAGTAATTACAGTGAAATCCCTCTAATGCGGACACTAACGGGACATTTTTTGTCCGCAATAGAGAGGTGTCTGCAGGACAAGGGTTTTATAATGTTATTCGCATTGGAAATGGGGAATTAAAAATTGTTCACATAAGCGGGATGTCCGCCTTTGAGGTGTGTTCGTTAGGAAAGGTTTAACTGTATTTGTAGAGTCACAGGTGTTTTGACGAAAATGGACATTTGGAATGTTTCTGACTCAGCGTATTTGCTTTGTTCACTATTTGCTCAAATGAAGCATGTGTCAAAAAAGGTTACCTATACCCATGAAATGTAATACCACATTTCAACTATCATTACTTTTCATATTTATGTCAGTTTGAACTTTGTTTTTCTCCGCGCGTCCAACAATTTTTTTTCCTCAATAAATCATGTGAAATGAACTTTTCATTCATAGAATATTTAAAGAAACTCGACTTATTTTGTCTTTCTTTTGAACTTTTCCTCAAAATCCACTCCGTGCTAGTAATAATAAAGAGAATTTTTGAAAGCAAAGCCGTATTCTGGAATGCCTCTACCGGTAGACAAACCGATGTGCAGCTAGAAATCGTCGTTTAAAAAGAATAATGAGACAACTCAAAAATGCAACTTTTTACGGAGACCATTTTTTGAATTGTTGCCTATTATGAATTATTGTTGCTTCTTTCATAACAAATCCTAACTATTGAAATGCCCCTTTCAAATGGTTTGTATTATTATTTTTGTTTATTTCATGCCGTTTTCGTGCATGCTTTTTAGGATTCTTATAAATTTTAATGAAACTTAGGTCAAGTTTAGTTTTAATCAAAGTTGCCGTCAACCAGCAACTTTGCTATCTACGACTTTTGCCTTTATTCCATATAAAAGATAGATTTTAAAAAATTGCAATAAATTCAAAATCTGATCTTCGGTATTTTTTAAGTTGTGTTACTATTTTTTTCAAGTGACGAAATCGAGAAACATTGCTCATCATTTTCCTACCGGTAGAGTCTTCTACCGTAGGAGAACACGGTCCCTTGTTTTTTCTACAAAAAAAAAACTCAAAACTTACAAACTCGCGAGATTCAGTAACTTTGTTCTTGTTGCCTTTTTTTAAATGAAATTTGAAAAAAACTAACTATAATAGCTTTTTTACACTTGCGTATATATCATAGAAAATGCTTATATATTGTTGAAAGTACTCACTGTAAAAAAAAAAAAAAAAATCCGAAACGTTACTGAGTCTTTCCGTGTTACCTTTCGGGATTTCAATAGTTTTTATCCACGTCTTGGGAAAGTCAAGTATCATTGTCAAAACGTTTCCTGAATTTCTACAAGTGAATGCAGACTTTTCTCTGTTGTGAAAAATGTTTGTCTCCCAGTTTAAAGATTAACTGAGCGTATTTATAAAGTGCATCGGCTTCAGCTTGACTACGGCTCGTACAGAGTTGTTATTAAGCGTCCAATTGGAGCGAACGTGTCCTTGGACTACGTAGCGTTGCGAGAATTTCAGGTAAGCAAAAATCTTGATACTTACTTGCAATTATGGCTTAGCTTTGGCCATGTTTGCAATACTGGTTTTGGAACTTTTTTGATGAATGAGGATGGTGTCAAGTTACTATATTATACCTTTCTAAGTTTACTCTAACTTTCCAGAGACACGACAGGCTTTTAACGGGAAGGTTTCTGAATTTTTCAGGAAGCTTCCAGGATAATTACAGGAAGGTTACTGAATTTTAGCGGAAAACGTACCTGTTTTTTGCAAGATATGAAACAGGCAGAAATTGGGCATACCAGCTGCCCATTATTTTCCAGGAAAATTTCTGAAACGTTGTTACAGTGTAGGGTAATAAAATGTATCTAATTTCGTGAGCAATATAAGCTGCATCATTACTTCCTAAGTTAAAGATACAATGAATAGTAAATGACCGAAATATTGTAAAATGAAAACGGTAAATTAGGACTGTTTATATTTTGTGATAAATGAAAATAAAATATCTAACTAAGCATAACCTAAGAATTCAAAGAACTTTTGTCGCCAAAAAAAATTAAATAATTAAATTAAATTGAAAAAATAAACTGTAAACGTATTTTTCATTTATTAGGAATTTTATTCAGATACAATTTTTTGAAAAAAATGTTGAATAGGTATTTATGATCATATATAAATAGATGTTTGAACAAAAAACCCGATGCATTTCTTTCTGTAAGCATATCAAAATATATATTTTTTCAAAAACTGATGCACAGTCTATTATACACATAATAGTAAGTTGCTAAAAAAGTCAAAGCCAAGAATGTGTTGCCAGTAACTTTTTTTTAAATGAAATTTAAAAGATGTAACGGAAGGACTATTTTGCGACATGATTTTCACGCAGTCATGTTCTTCCCAAAACTTAAGCCAAACCATAAAAGGGAAAATTCTATAAAAATTAGAGCACATACATATGAGTTTAATCATTACAATCTCACCTCTAGTTTTGAAAAATAATTAGTTTATAAATTATGTATTTGTTAAGGGTAACGGAAGGACAAGAAGTCGAAAACAGTTTATTTTGGTAAACTTTAACTTACAACATTTATTCAGCTAATACAGCAGTCTGAAACAATGACATCTAATACCTAAGACATCTGTTAAAATTCTAAATTCTTGAAATACTTATAATATTATCTGAATCCGTAAAACATTTGTCTTCGCTTGTCAGGGAATACAAAGATCATTCCCGTATTATTATGCATTCTCGAACAATATATTTCTACTCCTTCATCTTCTATATAAAGTACCTGTCCAACATTGCCCTTTATTAATTCATTTCCCATCCACTCAACTAAGAAAACTTCTCCAAATGATATGAATCCTTTAGCATGTTCTCATGTTTGGTGCTTTTGATTCAGCTGTATCATTTTTTTTATATTATTTATAACTGTCAGTCTGTTGATTTAGAAGTAAAATGTCCTTTGATTTGTTGAAATACTCAATTCATTCGATAACATAACTTGTTACAGGTTTCAAATAATGCATATTTTGTGTCTTAGAATAAAAATGAATATTACTCCATCTTTTTCAAAATTGATCTTTGAATTCACTGATGTCTTCGCAATATATTTAACGGTTGAACTAATGCTCTCAACAGTCCTTTCCTGTGACTTGTGGTAACATATCTAAAAGCAGTTTCAATATTGTATTTTTCCAACATAAATATCAAGTTTGTAAGTAATTGTTTCTGCTTCAATTGGCTTGTCACATCACTAACATGACGTACCAAATTGATTTTCACATGCCTAGGAACTTTTAAGTGTAGTTTTCATGATTCTTATCACATACATTAGAAAAAATAAAATCACACTTTTTTTTCCAAAAATTAAAAGTTTATGTTTTAAATGAAAGCACTTATAATTTTTGCACAAATATAACTCATTTATGCTTTGAATGTAACTACTAATTTGAAACAACAGTGTGTTTTTAACTAGCATTCTAAAATTTTACCCTGTATCAGTTTGCAGATGAATGATCTTCCATTACCGTATTTTTTGTCCCTCCATTACCATTAAAAACCATACAAATTAAATATATATTCAAATTATAACTATGTCTCATTGACAAGACATAAAATTCTTCTTTGCATGAAAAACATTAGTTTCTACACCCAATAGGTTCTTGGTGAACTAACTGAGAAGTAGTATTTTGGTAACAGAAGGACATCAAACTGTCACCTTAGTAATGGACCTATTTCACGGTTGAAAATAAAGAAGTTTTTAATTACTTACCAAAAAATTTAACTGGACATTCAAA
Source organism: Uloborus diversus (assembly GCF_026930045.1). Lineage (NCBI taxonomy): Eukaryota > Metazoa > Arthropoda > Arachnida > Araneae > Uloboridae > Uloborus > Uloborus diversus. The sequence continues at coordinate 136,560,885 of NC_072738.1, forward strand.
TGACAAAAGTTAACCTAAATATAATATGCTGATAACAGTTTTATTGAAATTACAGTACGTAACAAAAAAGAGATTTTTTGCTTTGTAAAAATACAAAGAGAAACTTGATTTTGCCATTGAATTTCTTTAAGACATCAAACTACTAGGAGAAAACAGGTTACGATTCAAGAAATTCACTTATTTCTGAAGAGAATTGTATATGGCAAGTGACAGAATATTAATTTTTCAAATTCAAGTGTCATGTCACCTTTTTTTCTGGAATTCACCAGATACACAATTTTAAAAGTATCAATGAAAAATTAATTTTTGGTACTTTTAAGGAAAAGTTACTATTTGCAATGTTAAACAAAAGCTAATTAAAGGATTTCAAAAATCAGTAATGTAATATTTAGTTTTAGTTTTTTATTATTGCTGCATAGAATACATTGCTGTTATTAATAATAATAATGATAACAGCAATATATTTTCGCTATTCCTGTTATTAATGTTGTTACTGTGGTTGTTATTATTTCCTTATTAATGGTTTTGCTGCTGCTGTTATTGTTAGTATTAATATTAAGTAAATATTATTGTTATTTTTATTATTATGCTTCAATTATTATTACCTTTTTTTCGTATGTATTTATCTATTTATTACTACTTCAGGGAAAGAAATCAGTTAGATTTTTTTCTTTTCTTGAAAGTTTTACGACAAACAAAAAAAACGTAAAATTTTAATATATTTTCGCTTCAAGCAACAAATCGTCTGGAATTTTCGTGTTATGAGACGATCTCTAACTGCCATACCATATTTCCCAGAACCGTAATGTGCGGCTTTTTCTTCATCTTAGTGGACAAAGTCTATCAGAAAATATGTTGATACAAATAAAGATGTCAGATCATTATCTCGAAAAAGAGAAAAAATGCCACTTCCAGCTGTTCATTAGATCAAAATAATGTCTCTAGGTCATATTATCTGTCCTTGTTATCTCCAAGAAACAAGATGGAGAAGGGAAGGATGTCAGAAAATAGATGCAGGCATTTGCTTTTATATATATATTTTTTCTAAAGTTGCGCAAAATTAAAAAAAAAAAAAAAACACACAAATATGATAGTAATTAAGTTTTAAAGTTAAATCTAAAAATACAGGTAATAATGTATTTTTTCTGTATTTTATGTATTTTTATGTATTAAAAAAAGTTCCTCAGAGACCCACTTGCTCAGATTTATCTGACATTTACAACCGATAAACCGAGCAATTGGTAGGTGCGGGTGGTTTCTGAGGGTGTCAAGAGTAAAACAAAAATTAAGTTTTAAAAAGTATGTTGAAACAATCGGTATAGTAATGATAATGATGATTACAATATTTTACACACGCGTTTTGACATTTTCCTACAGTATTATTTTTCAAAAAGAAATTCTTTTAGTAAAGATGTTTATTGCTTAAGTATATAAATATATTGTATATGCCAATTTCAAAACGTTCCTTGAACTAAATTGTAAAATTTTCTGTAATTTAGTTTTATTGTATGGCAGAACAAAGTTTTGAATCAAAATTTTACTTTTGGTCTTTTAAAAATACCTTTTTCTTTTATGTACAGATTATCTTTTTTTTTTGCTTGCAACAGGAATAAATTTGAAAATAAAAATTAAAAAAATGTAGGACAGCATAAACCACACAGATAAAAATGAAAAAAAAAAGTACTCTGAAGAGGAAGGTTAGTACTCTTTCACCTTTGTCAGTCGGTATACGTAATAAGATATAAATCACATGACAGTAAGTTATTATTTAAAAAGACACTTGCTAAAAACTTTCACTGTAAGAGTTTTTAAAAAAATGTTATACAAGTATATCACTTGATAATTCATTGTTCATACTACACTGTTGAAAAATTCCGAAACGTTACTGGTTATTTCCGTGGAACGTTTCGGGATTTCAGAGGTTTTCACATATTTTCCCATTAAATCAAGTATTTTTGCAAAACAGTTTCCTGAATTGCTAAAACATGACGAATGCAGACTTTTCACTGGTTTGAAAAGTGTTTTTTCCTACCAGTTTAAAGGTTGACTGAGCGTGTTTATTAAGTGTATCAGCTTTAGTTCAGTTCAGTTCTGGCCCGTCTGGATTGACTAAGCTCCCAATGGGAGCAAATAAGTCACTTAATAGATGCAGCTCTGCGAGGCAGGAATTGCAGGCAAGGAGTATGTTTGGTTCCTTCTTTCAATTAATCGCGTAGCTTTGGCCTTGGTTGCGCTAATGCTTCTGGAGCTTTCTTGGTAAACCAGGAATGTTTTAAGCAAATACACTAAACCTATTCAATTTTTGCAGAAGGTTTACGACTGCCGTTAACAGGGGAGATTTCCCAGTATTTCAGGAAGGCTACTCACTTTTATCCGAAAACGTTCCTGGTTGAAACAGGGCACATCAGCTGCCTATTATTTTCCAGGAACGTTTTTGAAACGTTTTTACAGTGTAAAGAGATTTCAATTGCATTAAACATTTTGTTTAAATAATCGAGCTGTTTTTTTTTTTTTTCTCTTCATTCTAAGCAGTGATTAAGTTGTTGATTTCTTTGCTAATTCTTATGTGGAGTATGATTATTAGTTGAAGAAAGTTAAACCTATGAATAGAAAAAAATATTCTTTTTTGATGTATATTTCTTTATTATTTAAAAAAAATGCAACGTCATAGAAAAGCAAAACCATTGAGCTGATTGGTCAATATTTTTGCTCTTATGAGTTCTTGTTCCTGAGAAAAACAACATAAAACGTAACGAAATTCCTATCATATACCCTGCAGTGCTCAAAACACTGAGAAATAAAAGAATTGAGATAACTTTTAGTTAACTACAAGGAAACGCGGACAATTTCATCGAAAAATCTTTCTGTGACCTTTTTTTACCTTCTCCCTGTTGCGCAATTCTACAAAGAAAACAAAAATTGCTTTTATATAAAAAATGAAAGAAAGAAGTTTATGGATATCTCTTAAAACAATTCTTTCTTTTGATCTTTCTTTTGTAAGACAAGGAATCGCTGCTCTTTTTTCTAGATGCCATTGTAAGCATTTGTTTTGATGTTTTTTTTCCGAAGTCCTGTTATTGCTTAGAATACGGACATCAGTTAATGCAAAACGTACTAAGGAAAATATATATTGTTTAAAGGTATGAAGTTTGCTTTATAAAAATAAATTTGAAAATAGTCCGAAACGCACCTTTCTGTCCCTGACTGCCCGAATTTGATGTATTTATAGCTATATACTCAATGAGCAACTTATGGTAGGGTGGAGGTCTATTCGAGCTTTAACTGGAATATATTCAGCTATCTTAACTCCTCTCTGTCTCGAAATCTGCAAAATGTCAAAAGTCTGCACAAGATTTGTGATGTACCTACACTTACCATGTTGAACTTTATTAATCCCTCGAGACGACAAATGATCATTAAACATTAAAAATGTTTTACAAAAGTTAATGATGGACTAAAAAATTCTTTCTGCAGTTTCAAGCAGAGGGCAATTTGTAGCCTTAGACCAACATTTACTATTAAATGTTGAGTAATAATTTAAGGTAAAATAATATTTTGACTATTAAGGTACCCCCGATCACTTTAAAATTGGCATTTACGATTAAATATTCGCAATTTTTTTATGATTTCGCTTTGTAGTATGTTTCATTAGCTTTCCAAAGCTGTTTTATTTGTTACTCTACGTGAATTACAACTGGGGTTATAACTGTATTAGTACAGTACCAAACTTCAGATCAGAAGTTGCATTTAAATGCGTTATCTGAAGAATGCTGTTTAATGCTGAAGAATGCTGTTTTTAAGAAAGCCGTTTACTGTAACAGTGATATCTCAAAAATTTATTCAAGGATTAATGTAAAATTTTGTGAAATACCATAAAATGGTACAACTTTGTGCCAAGGGGACAACAAACGGCCCCTGTTGCCATGGTGATTCTTTTTATCTCTAGTGGCCTTTTTTAGTTTTTTTTTTTTTTTTTTTGAATTTACGAACTCCAAAAAAATTTACCAGGTAGTGTAACCATTTAGGTAACTAAAGACACTTTATCAGAGATTGCCATTTTTGTTGTATTCCTTAGAAAATTTAGTCGTTCTTAGTATGAGATTCGATTCACTCCTGAAAGAGCCAAAAATCTTCTTTGAACAGACCACTTATACTTTTTTTTTTTTTTTTCAAGATCCCGTAAGTTCATTTTTGCTTTACTATTTTGTCAGCTATGAATTAAGCCGCTTGTTGACTTAAAGTGATTCAAAGTTTCCGAAAGCACTCAACATTTATTGAAAATGGGAATGTTGGGGCACAACAATGGTCCACCTATTTTTTTTTTTTTTTTTTTTGCGGTTTTTAGTGACTTTAAGCTTCATTTTATTCTCTGTAGGGATGCTTTTGTCGTATTTTATGTTATTTTTTGTAAATAATGGCAAAAAATACATAGGAAAGCTTGGGAGTCAATCCCTATCGTCCGTATTCATGGGAGTTTTTTTGCAGAAGGTGCTGACTAAAATATGGACAAATATAAACTGAGATAATTTTTAAAAATTACTTTTTCTGATGAAGTTTAGAATGTGACATGTGATTTCCCATTTCAGTTTTCAAAATTTTTGTTGATCTCGTATGAAACTTGTCAGACCTATGCATTTTCTGAAACCTATAGGTACCTAGCCTTTAGTTGGTGAGATTTTTCTAGTTTTCAAATGTTCCTATGTCAAAACCTAGGCAGATAAAAAGAACGTTACCTACACTTACCATGTTGAACTTTATTAATCACCAGAGACGACAAATGATCATTAAACCTTAAAAATGTTTTACAAAAAAGTTAATGATGGACTAAAAAATTCATTGTGAAGTCAAGCGGCGGGCAATTTGTAGCCTTAGACCACAATAGGCCAGATCAAGTTTTGAAAGATGAGATGTATTGCTACCATTGCTAAAGTCCTCAAATTTCTAAATCAAAGATGTACACGGAATGAAATCATCGAAAAATGGACCATAGTTGGACCATTTTACGGTAGTTCTCTGCAGTATTCTTGATCTGTTTCTCTAAAAGCTAAGCTGAATTTGAGAATAAAGTATTATTTTTTTGTGGATAAGTTTAAACAAAAGCATTTGCTTGTAAAAAAAAAGTATATAAATTTTTGTGCAATGTTTCAGAACTGTTTTTAAAAACAAGAAAACTTTTAGAGCAAAACACACATAAGTGCCATAAAAATGTGTTCCTTCAAAGATTCATGTGTGATTAGAACCAAATTTGTCCATAGCTCCAAGCGAAAAACACGTTTTATCGCAATGATCTTCAAATTTGTCCTTTAAAAAAATATATTTTGAAAGCTTGTTTTTGCATTTGTTTCATAGTTTTGAAACATATATAGTTAAGAAAAAGCATTCAAAAAATGTCAAAGTTATGACTTTGAACACAATCGAATATCTTAAATGTAAAAAAAAAAACAGGTCAATCAATATTGATTTTAAGGAGTAATTTTCGAAAATTACGCGAAGTAAACCCTATTTTTTTAATGTTATCATTTGCTGCAGTGGATGACAGTTTTCCCTGTTTCATGTTTCCTTTTGGTTGTAGCTCTTATTAATCAAATATGTTAAATACTAATTTCAATATTTTCATAATTTCAATAAGTTAGGGGCTGCATAGTTATGTAGTGATGCGGAAGAATAAAAAGTGATTCATTAGCAAAAGCTTCAATCAAGTGGTGAATTCCAGGAAAAAAGTGACATGACACTTGAGTTTTTAAACTTAATATTTTGTCACTTACCATAGTATACCACTCTCTTCAGAAAAAAAAATGAATTTCTTGAATCTTAACCTGTTCTTCTCAAATAGTTTGATGACTTTCAGAAAATCGAGTGCAAAATCAAGTTTTCTCTTTGTGTTTTTACAGGCAAAAAATCTATTTTTTGTTACATACTGTGATTTACCTAAACTTGTTATCAGCATATAATATTTACGTTAACTTTTATCTTGTGAATGTGTAGTTAAACTTTTTGGTAAGTAATTTAAAATTTCTCTTTTTTTTTCAACCATGAAATAAGTCAATTATTAATGTGAAAATTTGATGTCCTACCGTTACCAAAATACTACATCTCAGTTAATTCACCAACAATCTACTGGGTACAGAGAGTGATATTTTTTTACGTAAAGCAGAATTATGCCTCTCGACACGGAGGCGAAGTTAAAATTTTAATAAATATTTAATTTATATGGTTTTTAATGGTAACGGAAGGACATTTACTAAAGGAAATAATACAGGGTAAAATTTTAGAATGCTAGTATAAAACAAACTATTGTTTTAAGTTAGTAGTCACATTTAAAACATATATAAGTAATATTTGTACAAAAATCATATGTGCTTTTATTTAAAAAATAAACTTTTATTTATTTTTAAAAAAATTGATTTGTGACTTTTTTTTCTTCTATTGTATGTGTTGAAAACCATGAAAACTACACCTAAAAACTGCTAAGCATGTGAAAATCATTTTTGTATGACATATTTGCGATATGACAAACCCCAATTCAAGCAGAAACATATGCCTAAAAACTTGACAGTTATATTGGAACAATACAATTTTGAAACTACTTTCAGATATGTTGCCACATGTCACAAGAAATAACTGTTTGAGAGCACTGATTTAACCGTCAAACGCACTGCGAAGATATCAGTAGATTCATAGATCAACTTTCAAAAAGATGGAGAAAAAAAGAATCTAAAAGAGCCACCAATCTCATCCTGACACACAATATATGCACTGTTTGAATCCTGCAACAAGTTACGTTATTGAATATAGTAAGTACTTCAACAAATCGAACGAAATTTCACACATAATACACTAACACATAATACACGAAAATACACTAACTGTGCATTTCCTAGTTCCGAAAACGGGCTTCAAAACTGCAAAATTTGATTGAATGACGACGCAGAACACAAAGTTCATGTATTTAGAGCACACTGTAAAAACAATTCAGAAACGTCCCTAGAAAATAATGGGCAGCTGATATGCCCAATTTCTTCCAGTAACATATCTTGGGAAAATCAGGAACGCTTTCCGCTAAAAGTGAGTAACCTTTCTGAAATTAGCCTTGAAACTTTCTGAAGAAGTGCGAAATCTGCCCTGTTAAAGCCAGATAGAACCTTCTAGAAAAATTAAGTACGTTCAGTGTAACTGATCAGAGCCTTCCTAATTTATCAAGGATAGAGCCCCTTGAAAAAGACAGGCTGACTTATCCGACATTTTGGTTCCAAGACAGAATTGGATCCAACCTCGTTTCTAGTATTTATAAATACGTCATAATATTCGCTGGTCGCTAAGTCGTAAAATAATTGATGATAAGTTGAGTAAAATGTCACTTTAGGTAAATTTTGAAAGATGACTTCGTTCACAAATTCAGCTAAAATGTATCGGGAAATGTTTACGGTAATAAACCTCATTTTCATACCTTATTTGTTTTTAATTTGTATCAATTAAATTGTATTCATCATCCACAGAATAAAATAATCAAACATCAATCGGGCAACACACCTAAAGTTTGGACACCAGTTTTCTGCAATGAGGCTTTTGTACAAATGTTTATTTTTTTCGCCCGATAATTTTGGAACCAAAATGTTGGATAAGTCAGCTCCCCTTATATAGGAGCCTTAATCAAGGAGGCTTCATCAAAATCAGAGCGACCACGGCCAACGCTATGAAAGAGGGAACCAAGCATATCTGTTGCCTGCAATTCCCGCCTTGCAAAGCTGTAGCTATCCATTGACATTTTCGCTCTCATTAGGAGTTCAGTCAATCTGGACTGGCCGTCAGCAACCTTAGGCCGATACACTTAATAAACACGCTCATTCAATCTTTAAACTGGTTGTTAAAAATATTTTCCACAACAATGAAAAGTCAGCACGCGTGTAGCTTGTAGCGATTCAGGAAACTTTTTTGTGATGATACTTGTTTTTACGGGAACATAGGCGAAAACGTGTGAAATCCCGAGACGTTCCACGGATATAACCAGTAACGTTTCGGATTTTTTTTACAGTGCAGCATTAAGTTTGAAGAATAACTGGTACATCAAGTAAAAGTAAAAGTAATGAAAGATAAAGACCTTTAAACGTTTATTCAGAATTTTTCTTAATAAAATTATCCAAATGAGATGCATCTATTGGTGCTGCTTAGGGGGTACACTGTAAAAACGATTCAGAAATGTCCCTGGAAAAAAATAGGCAGCTGATAAGCCCAATTTCAACCAGTAACATATCTTACAAAAACCTGGAACGTTTCCCGATAAAAGTCAGTAACCTTTCTGAACTATTGGGAAATCCTCGCCTGTTAAAGCTAGTCGTGAACATTCTAGTAAAATAAATTAAGTTTAATATATTTCATTAGAACCTTCTTGATTTATCAAGAGAACTCCAGATGCATTAAAGCAACCATTGCAAACGCTACGCGAAAACTGCAAGCAAAAACCAAGCATACTCCTTGCCCGTAAACCCCAACTCGCCCAGATGACTTATTTGCTCCCATTGGTAGCTAAGTCAATCCGGAGGGGCCGTAATCGATCTAAAGCCGATAAATTTGATAAACAAACTCAGTCAATCTTTAAACTAGTAGCAAAAAAATATTTTCACACCATTGAAATGTCTACCTTTGTTCATCTTTTAGCAATTCCGAAAACTTTTTTGCGAAGAAACTTGATTTTGCGGGGAAATAGGTTAAAACCTCTGAAATCCCGAAACGTTCCACGGAAATAACCAGTAACGTTTCGGAATTTTTTTACAGTGTACAGATCAGAGAAATATTTCCTAAAACTCAAGATAAACATTTTTCCTTTTTCACACTACACTAAAAAATAAACCATATTTGATTTCATATGATTACATAAATCAAAGTTTCAAAGCTCAAGTAAAGTTGACACTCTCTCTCTCTCTTTTTTAACTTCTTTAAAATATTCAAAAATTTTCAAAACAGTTTGAAACTAACATTGCGTTTTAATGCCTTTTTTTTTTTTTTTTTGCTTTTCAAGACGCAGATTATTAAATTAGCAGCAAGTATAGCTACAAATACTTTATTTTTCCACATGAATAACTTATAAAACTCTCTACAGAAAGCAATTAGTTTTACTAGTGCCCGAAAAGAACTGCATTAAAAATCGAGTTCTCAGGTTTTCAGAAATCGCACTGCATAGATTTCTCGCCTTCAGCTAGAAGTTAATTTCTTCGAATTTAATACTAATCTTCAAAGTGAATTATTTCTCATGAAGAATATTTTTTACCGTGAGGGTGTTCATTTGATTGTTACTCATGTAGTTATGCATACGGAAGGAATTAAGTAGAATAAATTTTTCTTATGCATAAAGACTCATTTAAGCTCTATTAAACTCCAGTACATATTGGAAACATGTTTGGTACACTTTAGTTAGAAAAAGCGTTAGAGTTGCATGATTGGGCACTAAAATGTGTTTCGAATGCGCTGCGTTAAAAAGAATGTGCACAAGGGTGGTTCAAATATACATGTAAAAAAATGTTTTTCCTAGATAACGGGACACCCCTCAATATTTTTTGACTTGTGGATAGTAATATACTGAAAGAATTTTAGCTTCCTATTTCAACTGAAAGGTGGGAGCTCAACCCCTTCCCCCAAACTTCTTAAGTATGGGGAGGGGATAAAAAAATACAATAACTGAAAAAGCAATGCTCCATATTATAATATACACGAGTAATATGCATATATATTGCAACAAAATAATTATTTACAAAAAATAGATGGGGAAACAAAATTTTTCTAAATATTTGGCATTTTCTATGAAACGTCTAATGTTGAACAAAGGTGTCATTGAGAACCCTCTTAAAATTTGAGTAAGAAGCTAAAACTTACTAAATAATTCTATTAGTAAGTCTAAAAAAATAGGGATGTACTGGACTATAGCTGAAAAAATGTTTTTTGGAACCACCCCAATGAACTCTGAAATTGCTCCGAGTGTGTCACGCTTGGGATATATGATAAATTGAAGGACTCGGGGCAGAAATGTGAGAAGCCACAAGGAGTGACTTTTCAATCAAAGTTTTTGTTTCTCCTAACAAAAATTGAAATATACATGACAATGGATTATGTCATTTGGAGAAAAACATATCTGGTTAAAGTATTGCAGAATATAGAATGTATAATACCTTTGAAAAATTCCATAAATAATTTTTATAAGTTGGAAATTGGCCAACTGAAAAAATCACATCATGTGGTTTATCACATTCTTGCCCCGAGCCCTTCAATTAAACCTGGAAAATACATTTAAAAAAACGATTGGAGTTATATTTGACACCAGATTAGGAACATGTTTGGAAACCGCTGATTAAGAACAAATTTGGGTGAACTTGTGCACTGTAAAAACGATTCAGAAACGTTCCTACAAAATAATAGCAGCTGATGTGCCCGATTTCTCCCAGTAACATATTTTACAAAAACCAGGAACGTTTTCCACTAAAATTCAGTAACCTTCCTGAAATTGTTCTAAAAAGACGGAAATCTTCCCGTTTAAAGACAGTCGTGTCTCTGGATCTTCGAAGTAATCTTGGGTAGCGATATTAACAGCTGGGGACCTTTCTGATTTATCAACATAGAGTTCCAAAAGCAGTATTGTAAACATGGCCAAAGCTAAGCCAAAAATGAAAGTATCAAGCATCTCACTTGATTGCAATATCATGCAAAGCTTCGCAGTCCAAAGACTTATACGCTGCCTTTAGGAGCTTAATCAGTTTGGACGAGCCGTAATCGCATGGAAGCCCGATACACCTTATAATTACTTTCCGTTAATCTTTAAACTGGGAGCTAAAAATATTTTTTACAACAGAGAGAAGCTAGCATTCGTGCAACTTGCAGCATATCAGGAAACTTTTTGACAACACTTGATATTTCTAGGAAGTTGATAAAAACCATTGAAATACCGAAATGTTACATGGAAATACTAAGTAACATTTCGGTTGTTTTTTTTTTACTGTGTAAAATCATGATTTTTCCTACGTACAAATATCAATAAAATCTCCTAATACGGTACTTTTCTCCACATCATCCCACATCTTAAGCCCTGGTTTCCAAGAAGCGAATCACCGATCCTCGACGTCGTTCCTCGCCTTGACGCTGAAATCAAAGTCAAGTGGATTCCGGCGTGACCATTCACGACGACGATTTAGCTCGGGCGCGCATCAAGAATCAAATTTTCGCCTCGGCGAGGAGCGACGCTGACGATCGGCGTGTTCGCTCCTAGGAAACCAAGGGTATAGCTGTGCGCCTTAGGTTTTACCGTCCGGGAGGTCCGCATAGCGGGAACCCCTCAAGGCTGCGATCTGTGGGCGGAATCCTAATACTGCACTACTAGCCATTTTGTTGTCATGAACCGCTGTCGGTCGGTGTACCTGGTTGATGACCGTCCATTGCTCGACAGTGGTTCACTGCTGTCCCGACAGATTGTTAAAAAATTAAGAACAAAAACTACTGTTATAATTAAAAGAGTATGCTATAAAGTGTTGCAGCAAAAAGGGATGAGCTAGTGTTCAAAAAATGTTCTCGAATGCGTTCCCAAAAGTGGTAAAAATTTTAACTGAACCAAATAATTGTTTTAAAATGTGCACTCAGAAGTGTTTTGAGAAATGTTACACATCGTGTACTTCAAAGTTCTGTCCTATGAAATTTATATATGAAGTGTGCTGAAAGCATTCTCTTTTTTTTTTTTTTTTTTTTTTTTGAGCAATCACGATTGCTTATTGTTCTCATTTGACCGTCTTTGATTTCCGGTTACTTTTTCAGCTGAAGTTCTCCCGCTCACCGGCCTCTGCAGGCTTGACTTCTCTGATCCTGAGCACTGTCCCCTGGAATCCGCTTCTCCTGGATGGTGGCGTCCATGTCCTACACACACGCACGCTCACACTCATACACAATCACACATACACAACGTTCAAATGCATACACACAGGTCTACACGCACACACACACACTTTCACACAACTATACACATGTAACCGCCCAGGAGGAGGGGCAGGCTTGGGAGGGGGGGGAGGAGCCGTTTCTAGAAACAATAACTCCAATCATTAGAGTCGAGTCGCAAATCGTGATTGCGAAAAACATAATTTTAATTCAAAATTTCAGATTTCAAACTAATTATTATTATTATTATTATTATTTTTGAAAACTTCCTAAAAGTGTACTTTAAAATTGTCTAAAATGAGAACAATTGTAAGTGTTCAATGTGTGCTTACAAAATGATTGAAGATTTGTGGTGCGATCTTGAGTATTACCTCATGGAAAAAGTTTTTAATCTCCAGGTTTGGAGTACTCTTCTGGTACACGATTAGCGCAGAACCCTAGTGGTGTTGAAATCTTTGGTGAAGCCATGAAACAGTAAGCTACAATCTTCAAGTTTGTTACTGGCGTCTTCTGATTGTTTAACAGGGTGTACTTCATCTATCCTTAATTTAACACTCACCCACCAAAACACTTATAAAACGAATCTTTAAAAAAAGAAAAAAAATATTTAACTCATCTACTTTAAATATTAACTCAACTACTTTTACGTTGCATAAGCCTGCTTTTGTATCAAGACGTTGACACTTGAGGCGTTGACAATCAATCTGTGCATTTTTAATTACACCATAACGATGTATTTTTTTTTTTTTTTTAACTTTGTTTAAAAGGTAAAAGGTGTAAATCATTTAGTTTTGATAAAGTATAATATCCCTCTAATTAAAACGATAATGCCATTAGGCTTATGTAGCTAAAACTATTTCACCTAATAATATTTTTGCGAAAATTAATCTTCATAAAACGAGTGTATCTGACATTTATTCTTTCATTTCACTCACTTATTCTCAAAATCGTTTCAACCAAGAAAAACAAAAATAGTTGTTAATACCGTTATTTCTAAACCAGTTTCATTACTTAGTCGCATTTGCATAAGGCGTTGTACAAATAATAGAAAAATCTTTTCTTCAAATTTAAAAACATACGCTTCAGAAAATCTTGTTTTATTTGAAAAAGGTTTTGTTAGCAAATTCACTGCTTTGGAAAAGAAGAATTTTTAATTTCTCAATATACTTGTTCAATTTGCCATTTGATTAATTCCGTATTTATTTTTACTAATACCGTTTAGAGACAGATTTTTTTTGTGGAAGACCTTGCAATGAACATTAATTATGTTGATAGTGGTTGTATATTTTCCTTAGTTGGTTTTGGAATACTAATTTAGCATAGGTAAGGGAAAGGTGTAATATTTATATTTTTGTTTCACGTTTTAATAGAAAAAAAAAACCAAGAAATAGCTAAGGAAATTTAAATAATAATATACTAAATAATAATTGTAATCAATACTAACTTTTATCACAAACGTTTATGCTTAATAATTCTTATATATACTTGCAGATCCAAAAATTCAGTTAACGTGTCAGGCGAAGACTATCGGTATTTGTGGCGTAAAAACCGTTGTAACGGTTTATCAACGTTTATTTTGGACGTTAAATTAAATATTGAGGTGCTTTTAAAAATATCTTACCTGTTTGGCACAATATCTGGATAATATTTGCTTTATATTAGTAGCAATGAAACGTTTTCAGACAATTAACATTGTTTATTGCACACCTATATCTTGCTGCTCCATGAACATTTTGGTATTAAATTTCTTGAGATCAAAGAAAAAAAATCCGATCATTCTAAAGGTGGGTATAAGAGACGAACAACATTCTACAGCACTTAAGACTATTTTTTTCACCTTCAATTTTTAGAAATTGTACTAAAAAATGATAAAATCAAAAATGAAATTGCAGAAGTAAATGACTGTGAAACTGAGGTCGAAGTTTAAGCAAAAATTTAAAAGCAAAGTTTTTTGAAGTTATTTCCGATGAAGCCTCAATGAGTCAGTAGTATTTTACTACTAAAACAAATGTGTCATTGAGATTAAAATTACAAATGATTTGTGTTTTGAGCTTAAATACTGCACAGTTCAACAAGTTCTAGGGAATTGCACTAATTTAACTTGAACTCTTTTATCTGTTTACATAAAATTAGGAAAACCGATTTGTTTTCAAAAGAGAGACGCTATCGCTGTTTCACACTCGTATTTACCCTTAATTCAAAATATTACTGTTTCTAATGACACTAAATTAAGCTGATCTTACCATGGATTAGCATAGAGTATTTTAAATGCGTTATAAATTAGTGATTGAGAATTGCTGATTTGCATTTGAGTTACTTTAGCTTGTTTCAAACATTTTTTTTTCAAGAAATATATGCTTAATTTTAGACTGCATATTGGAGTAACTTTGCTTTTTTGAAAACTGTTAACTAAATGCATTCAATAAAAATACCTTAAGCTTTTAATCTACTGAGAGTATAAAGTAAACTTACTTCTTCGCCATTTAGCCAGCTACCGCATTTAAAAATAATTAAGTAAATAAATGGTTAACCTATTGTAGTTTGTAAAATATAAAACCTTATTAGATGACTTTTTAAATAAATAATAATTACAAAACAACGGACAACGGGTTATAATTTTTTTTTGGCAAATCATTATCGAGGAGCATTTTTTTCGCTATAATTAATGATAACACACAAACAATGTCATTTAAAAAATGATTTTTTAAGCAAACATTGAATTAATTCATTCAGAAGTTTTGCTATTTAACAGTGACTGAAATTGTCAATATTTAAATAATCTCTTTAAATTAACGAAATATGGTTGAACGAAAAGTATAAACTAACGCGCATGCTGGAGCTAAGGCAGAAACAAATGTAATACTTCAAAGTAAGAATGGGGTTGTTTCCATCAGTCAAAAGTAGTACTTTTAGTTGATTGAATAAGCAAAAAAATAAATAAATATATAAATAAATAAAATAAAATAAAAACATGGTTCCAGAAAATACTTTAAATTTCCCAACAGTTATTTTTTAATTAATTTTTTAGATGTATGATTTTACAAACAGGGCGTGGTCTTTATGACGTCACAAATGATGTACTTTTGACGCATGTGTCTGCCGCGATTCCACGTTAAAAAGTAATCAAGAAGCGAATTAAATATTGCGCTCTACGCTTGCTATCAACCATATCGTTGCCAGTAGACGTGAGTAAAGAGTTAAATTAAACATTACATTCTGCGAATGGCAACAGTGAATGGCATTTCATTATTTGTGATGTCATCTGCAGAAGCGTAAACAATGAAAGCGGACCAAAGTATTTTTTTTTTAATATTAAACTTCTTCAAATTATTTAAAAAATGGTCTGATTCAATGTTTTTAAGCACGCTCTTTCAGAAAAAAATACTTCTAAAATTTTGGAAACGACCCCATTCAAACTGAACTGTTCAGTTACAACTAGGGATTGCAATACCGGGCCAAAAATTCAATACCGTTATTCGGTATTTTTGAAACGTGATACCGGAATACCGGTATTAATACCGGTATATGAAATTTCGCAAAAAAATGCTTGCAGACATATTGCTTCGTTGCCACATTTCATAATTTTGTACGAAAACTGCATGATTTATGATAACTTTTTTTAACAAATATAAAATGAAGGAACAAATGTCATAATAAGAAATCAAAAATAATAAATGAAAAAAAAAAAGTATTGCATCTATTGAGTTGTCTCAAAGACCGAAACGAATTTGGTGCTCAACTTTCCAGCAGTTGAAAATACTCTTTCTGAATTCACGCATGTCGGTGGCACTGTAAACGATGCACGATACACTTCCTCTAATTGTCTGGAAGTCCTTTAACTTCAAAAAATTCGGTCTTTTGAGTGATACTTTTTGAAAAAAAATTCTTTTGTGTGTGTTGCTTCTTGTGTATTATGTGTATTATGTGCCGTGCTGTTAATCAAAATGGCGTCAGTTCGAATCCGTGCCAATAAATATATCTTTAATGTTTCTTTTTTTCCCGTCAGATGCTCACATGGGCAGGACTGTATTTGCCACAACCTGTCTTTTTACAGGCACAATTATGGTTTTTTCACGAGTCACTCAGCCACACTTTTAATGTTATTTATGTTTGCATTGAAAATACGTACAACCAAAAAGTGAGCGATGATCAAATTATCACAACGTTGTATTTCACGAGGTTTTGTTACTGATGTTTTCAAAATACATGCCTTTTCTTGCGCGCTTACTTTTTTCCGTTTACTTTTTTAGGTTCTTCTTCACAACGTTCTTTCTTTGAAATTTTTAAAGAGCGAAATGCTTTATGAAACGATTCGAAGCACAGTGCGGAGTTTCGCACGGGTCGACTAGTAAGTACATATATGCATGATTTATAGCCTATGTCACTCAGTGAGAACGCACCTTCATGTAGTGAAAAACATTTTGAAATCGGTGCAGTGGTTCCGGAGATTACCTCGAACATATAAACACAAAAAAATCCGCTCTCTCTCTCTCTCTGTCTTTATAATATTAGTATAGATTCTGAAACTACATAGCTTCACATACGTAGATGACTGTCTACAAAGCTCCTTGCCTCCGGGAACACACAGTAAAAGTTTAACTACACAAGAGACAGGAATAACACCCAAACACCCAGGGTACTGGCGGGAATCAAACATACGACCTCCGTCTTTGAAGACGAAGTTTCTTCGTCAGAGCCACAGAAGCCACTTTCCAATTCGGATTTCTGAAGTTTCACTAGTACCTAACAGAAATGGCACATTTTACAACTCATTTCCCAAACACCGTGCATGCCAATTTGGAAATAATCTATTTTTTGTTTAAAAAGGCTATGGATGCAAAGAACAACTGTACAATATAATATTCGCTAGTCTTAGTTTTTACTCAAATTTACTTAAACTATAAGTTCTAAAAAAATTGTACATGCATTTATTAAACATAAACCATAATAAAAGTAATAATTGCGAAAATAATACTGCAAAAAAAATTTATGTACGACTTTCACCAGCCTTACTGTTTATTATTATTTCTTTTCTTTTACAATGCTTATTTTATAGCTAATTGAAAAGTAAACATCACTGTTTTTTTAACTATAAAAGAACTTTTCATATTACGCAGAATCTTGACTTTTCATAATAAAAATTAATATCCCCTCTTTTATCCTTAATGGCTAAATGAAGTTACGACGAAACAGGATGAACACATTAGGCGTATGAAGTCAAATAAAACGATACTTATTTTGATTACGATTCTTCTTGCATTTTGCTGCCGATAATTAGAAATAATTTAATTGTTTTTATATGCAGAAGAAAATATTCATTTCCAGATGTCTTTTGTCTTTTGCATTTAAGAGGAATAAGAACACACTGATAGCAATTTGCATTTTTTTCTTCTATCATACTTATGTGATTTTGATTTTTTGCAAAATTAACATATCTTATTAAGATTTTACTGCTCTACTTACCTGATATGCTAGCAAGAAAGGGGCAGGAACTAAGAAAAAGCTACTTAATCAGGTTACATGACTTTAGTATTTATTTGATCACAACATTTTTTTTTAAATTTATGTATATTGTGTTTTTCTTTGAAACCATAACATACACACTTTGCAACCAGTAATTTATTTTCAAAATCTTAAAATATTGCCCACATTTTTTAAAAAATCAAAAAATTTAGAAAAATTTCAATTTTTTAAAATCTTTAAGGCTTTTTTGTTTTTGAACTTATTTAAAAAAAGATTCTTGCTAAGCAATCACAATATTCATCTCTAAAAATCAGTGCATTCATTTTTTTTATATGTATTGGAACATTTTCTGTGATTAATTATGTAATTTTTTTTAATTTTTTTTTTAAAGTATAAGATGCTCTAAACATTTGAGTAATTTTTGAAATGTTTATTCAATGCGCAGTTTTGTTAAATATAGTATCCTGACTTAAAAAAGTATTACTTTAAAGCTGTATCTTTAATAGAAAAAAATCCTTAGGGATTCTAATGACATGAAAACTCAAAAAAACCATCATCGAAAAAAAGCAATTTGAAGTTTTTCTTTTGCATAAGATCACATAGCGAGCATTGCCTAAAACTACTCATAACTTTTTAAATATTTGAACTAAAGTGATGAAAGTTTTCCCCTGTGCTTGGAATAATTTGTAGTTTTGAAATAAGCAATAAAATATTTTTTTTTTTATCTTTTGATCATTTTTGAGGTAGTGACCCCTTAATAAAATATTTCTTTTGCATATGTAGTTGATGTAAGAAATGTTAAGCTTAAAATTTTTGGTGCATCAAATTATTGGAAATAAAATCGTTTTTTATCAATGGAATATTACAAAAAAATCGGGGAATCGTGAAATTGAAATTAACCAAGAATTTTCCCGAAATTTTCCGAATAAAAACGAGTCAGGTGCCAGGAATAAGTCAGGAACCTTTCGAGAAAATTTAGATATGTTTATGGTAATAGCTTGATAGTCTGTTTTACTGGAAAAGCTCCTAAATCAAATTTGGCCGAGGGTAAGACAGAATTGCAAGCAATTACCGAACATCTGTACCTCACAGCCAGACTAGCGTCCGAAAATTGCGATTTTCTGTTTATTAGCGCATTGCATGTAGAATCCTATTCCGAATCGAACCATGTGAACGTTGTTCTTTGAAAAATATATGTAAAAAAAACATTTGTAATTATTTACCTATGTTTAAAGAATGCGCATCACATCCTTGGCATAATCAAGACAAACTTGTTTCATCTCTCCTGTAAATTAGCGGTTACGTACCTTACGTTGTTCTGACTCTGAGGTACTGATGTTTGCCCGCACCTCTTGAACAGCTACAATATCCTGACACTATATTTCACCCATTTGAAGAAGATTCGTTTGACAATCCGTCTATCTGAAGGGTCGTAGTTCAGTAGCATGCGTTACAACTAGTAAAGAAACTGAGTGCAACTTTAAGCTGGTAGATGAATTTTTTTTTACGACAGTGAGCTTTATCAATTCATGTAGAGCCCCTCGAGGAGGACAGATTGACTTAGCCCACATTTTGTTTCCAAGACAACGGTGGATACAAGACTGCTTTGGATTCAACCGTGCTTCTAGTACTTATAAATACGTTATAATATTCGCTGGTTGCTATATGCCGTAAAATAATTGATGGTAAGTTGAATAAAATGTCCCTTGAGGTAAATCTAGAAAGATAACTTTGTTCACAAATTCAAGAAAAATGTATCAGAGAAATGATTACTGCAATGAACCTCATTTTCAGATCTTATTTATTTTTAATTTGTGGTAAGTAAATCTTCTTCATTTACAGAAGAAAAAAATCGAACATCAATCAGGCAACACATCTAAAGCTTGAGCAGCAGTTTTCTTCAACGAGGCTCTGGTACAAATTCTAATTTTGTCCCCTGCCATTTTTGGAACCAAAATGTCGGATAAGTCAGCTCTTCTTAAATAGTGGCCGTAGCTATAACCAGCGAGATCTCTGCATTATTTGAAAATGTTCAAGTGTATATTTAGAAAGATTTAAGGGATATTTCAGAAAGATGACTCACTATTAGTAGATGACGTTCTTTTTTTCTGAAAGGTAGTTTCTGGCAGAAATTGGGTACATTATCTGCCCGTTATTTTCTATTACGTTTCTGAATTATTTTTACTGTGCAGGATCTAGGGGATGTAATGACACCTATGGAAACTATGCCACTGACAGGTTTTTTGATTATTAGTTTTCAATTGTGACAAAGCGAACCTTAAACAACTTTTAATGTGTAGCTTTGTTCGATTTTTTGATTTATATTGCCAGTAGTGACCAACTTTTCTTTACCCGAGGGCCTCAGCGCTTATTATGTTGAATCTCTCGGGGCGAAACAAATGTAAGAAATTAAATACATATTTTTTAAATTTTATCTATGGAATTAGACAACAAGGAAAACAAAAGACAACTGCAATCAAAAATTGTTTTTTTTTTTTTTTTTTGGTTTTTTTTATCATGTTTAATTTCTCGGTGCGAATTTTCCATCTGTTTTGTATTGGAGGGTTCTAGAATGTTTTTTTTTTTTTTGTTCCAAACATTGAACACAACGGATCAGCTTCGTGGGTCACTTATTACCCGCCACAAAGACCTAAACTTTTAGCACCACTAATGTATGCTAAAACTCAAAATCGAGTTTCAAATACGTATGTGGATATTTTAATCCGCATATCTATTTGAAACTGGATATAATAAAAACATTGCATCTGCAAAAAAAACCATTTTTAAAAAAACCCGAAAAACCTTGTACATGTGAGCACGAAATTGATTAAATTATGGTTGTTTTCAGCTTCATTTTATTAACATTTAGGTCTGCCAGAAATTCTTCCACGCTTATCCAGGGTCGGTGCCCCTGGTTAAAGCAGAGGGGTTATAAACCCTGCCACAGGTTATACCAGAGGAAACCATCTGACATTGGTTTGTGGCACCAAAACAGTAAAAGTTTGCTAGGGAATTTTATATATAAAAGAAAACATCTTACCCCACACACATTTAACGAACGATGGGAGTTTTGTTTTAGAAGAATATATTTACATGTACAAACAGAACATTTCTAAAACACCATTAATAAATTATTGGTTTAAAATGTTCGAACCCAGCAATGTATTTCTCTGTCCCACAATTGCATATTTTAAATGATATTTCTGCACAATGTTTTAGGAAAATCTTTTGTATTTGATTGATACTTACAAAAATTAAGTTAAAGTACCTAGGTATTTTAAAAGAGCGGGAAGTTTTAAAACTCTTTTAGATGTTATTTATGTGTTTTCTCCAGCTGAAATATCATACGCTTCGTGCAATTTAGAACAAATAAGCGTTCTGGGACGGCACGTGTTCTTAATGGACTAAAACTGTAGTTCTAAGAGCTCTAGATATAATGTGCCCCATTATATATTTTCTAAGTATAAAAGTTACACTTAGGTAATATTTAGTTTTCTGCAAGAAATTATGTAACGTTTCATGGTTGCCTTACCACGTGTGACAGAATTTGTTACCACAAAGTTACTTAAAGTATAAGTTTAAATCTGTAGAAACACACCTGAAATATATGTTTTGCGTCATAGTTAATTATGATCGTGTACCATCTACATACAAAATCTTTGTCCTAAATTAAAAGAGTAAATAATTTTAGAAGTTTTTAGATAGATACTGGTTAAATACATAAATATGCTATTACTTATTTTTTTCCGGCTACATTTATGTTTCTTCACTCCTAAACTTTTGTAAACTTAAAACGTAAACAAAAAGGATTAAATCCAGTTGGTAAAAGAAGTGAAAATGAAGTACTACGGTCAGTTGGAGTAAAATGAAGCATGAGTTAAAGGGAAGCAAATTTTTAAAACTAAGCTACTGGTTAGGTAAGTTTAGGTGAGTTGTCAGTGTTTCCGAACTATTGTGTAGCAATCACAATTGTTTGAAGATGACACTGTGAAAAAAGTTGTTTTTAAAGTTTAATAACTTTACATTTTTCTCCCCAGCAGGTTTACAGAGGTAAAATCACTAATTTCAACCAGTGTTATTAGTTTCTGTGAAATGTTGATAAAAACATTGAATCAATTTCAACTCCCCAGCCATTTTTTATATAGAATTTAAGGAATTATATTTAACTATAAAAATTTCATACTATGGGATGAACGGAAAAACTAAAGTGTGTGTTTCTTCGAAACTTAAATTTTGACGAAAATACGCGTTTGTGTGTATTTCGCATAGATAAAGCGTGTGATTAAAAAAAAAAAAAAACGAGCTGATGTGTGTATAGACCATATATGTCTCAGTTCATCCACAAAAAGGAATTAACGTTAAAAGTATTAAAATAACATTAAAGGTATGTGTACCACTAACCCAGTTGATCCTAAATGAAAAAGTATGTATACTGTTTACAATCTATTACTCTGATACAAACGTAAAGCAACTGAAGCATTTAATAACTGAATTAAAAAATATCTTTAACTACGTCAAAATAAAAATGCTTATAGATTTATATATTAATAAAAAAAACACTTTCAAAAAGAAGTTTATGATGAATTATTCATGTTAAAATGTTAATATACCACAAAAAATAAATAAATAAATAAACAATGGATAAAACGAACATTGAATTATATTGATTGGCTTCCTGAAAGATATTTGCAATTTTTATGCCAGCTTCCCAAGCGAGACACTTTTCCCAAGCAAAGCACGGCTACATTTCCTTTTATTTAGAAAACTGATATGTTTCTAAAGAAAAAATCTTCAAACATTTTGTTACGTTCGCCTCAATCTTTTCTAGAAGTAGAATACATTGTTTCGTTCACACAAAAGAACACAAAGAAATAAGAAACGTAAATGAAAAAAGAACTAATTAATAAAACATTGAATAATAAAATAAATAAATATATTAATAATTGTTATAAAATAAATCATTAACACATTTTAATTATTAATACATTAAAAAAAAATCACGGCAAAAGTGTTTTGGTAAAGGTATCATTCAGTGAATTAAAAATTCACGGAATGAAATTCCGAGTTTTACCGAATGATTAAAAAAAAAAACATTGCATGTTGACTCATTTCTAACTTATCGCCCTTTAAATGTATTAAACGCGCTAAAAATCGTAACTACACTTCAAAAATGTGAGTATTTTATCGTTAATATGCTACATAAAAGTTATCGAATTATAATTTTAATCTATTAGTAATAAAAAAAAATTACATTTGAAAATTTACTTTAATATAAAATGTCAAACAATCTAATGGTTTAAAAACCTAAATAGTTACATGTTTTCCTCTCATCCTTCAGTTATATTTATGGAATTGATCCCAAACTTATATTCATGCTTTGAAAAATACTCTTGCAATATCTTTTCGCACATGCTATATGCAAGTTTTGTGAATCGTTAACATTAGTTTTTAAAAATTACTTTTACTCTGCAAGTTTTGCTTTTCATTAACAATTATTGTTAGAAATTAACTTCGTAAAAAATTCAAAATTTAAAGTGAGATTAATAATTTTAATCGCAATAAAGCAATTAAAATGTGACGGTTTCTATTTCACGCATCTTTTAACTCATAGGAACTAGCTTCTGTTATTTGTATAATGCATGATTAAATATTAAAATGTTCAATTTTTTTCTAACACTTGTGTATGAAAATACGTAAACTTCGACATCCTAAAACAAAAGCATTTTCAAAAATTTAGTTTTCCGCTTGTTGATTTTGTGACAGATAATTTTCTCCATTAATATTTCGACAGTTCCCTGCATGAGAGAAAAAATGTGCAAAGCGATTAATTGTTTATGCATCGGATGATTTTCATTCACGAACTCAAAATTTAAGGCGCATTATTTAGAACAATTAGGTTTACTGAAGCGAAAAAAAACTTCCTCAGAACTTATGAGTTTTCAAAATTTACATTTTGCGTTTATTCAAATTAATCGCTTAAAAGAAAAATATTGCTTACATTAAAACTCTTGCATTTAATCCACTCATTACTTTTTAATGCCTGCAATGATAAAGTTAGAAATGTAAGCGATAAATGTCATTTGCAGCATTAGCTCATTTTATCCTTTTTAGCAACGCTGAAAAGTAGTTGTTCATGCTATTTGCTAAATATATGATTTTGTGCTCTAAAAACCAAGGGGCCATTCATTAATTACGTAAGGGTCCCGGGGGGAAGGGGAGTTGGAAAAAATCTCTACGTACCCTTACGTAGAGGGGGGCGAGGGGTCAGGCCAATTCCTACGTAATATTTTTAAGTCGATACTTTATATTAGAAATCGCGCAGTCAAGTGGTTTGGCAGGGATCATATTTCATTTGCTTCTGAAAGATAAAAACTTATTAGGATGAACTGTTTTTTTACTTGTTTTTCAAATAATAAATAGTGTAAAATATAATAAACGAATCGCACTGTGTATGCCTTGTCTTACTTTTAATTGGTATCGTATCATATACAAAAACTATTTGTCAATAAAACATTCAGTCTATATTCCCTTTAGTAAATATTTCTTTACAGAAAAAGATTTTCAAAAATAAAATTAAAAATAGTGAATTTAATTACGATTCCAGTTAGGATTTCCAATTCCAAAATCCCCGCGGGATCCCGCAGGATATTTAGCGGGATTGATCTCGCTCTCAATCCCGCGCGATTGCCAATCCCGCAAATTTCTTTTCATTCAAGTGTTTTTCAGCTTTTTCCGCTCATAAAACGATTATTTTCACAAGCAACATCTGAAGTTTGAATCTTCTGCCTCATATATCTGCAAGAAGAGCAAGTAAAACTTTGTCTCATATGACCAACAATGGATTTACCATTTTAGAACACAATAAAAATAAAGTATATTTTACTGAGAATGAAATGGTATTCTCATTCGAGGTTTCAACTTCCATACGTTCAGCAATTGAAAAAATGCGTAAAACTTATATAAGCATTTTCAAAAGCCATCACTAAAATTTATCCAGTAAATTACGCTTAAAAATAGAGAAAGTGTATTACATATTCTAAAACCCGCTGAGTAACCTGAATGCAGTGTTGGGGCGATTCCGCAAGCATTAGTAATACACTCAAAACCTAAATGTTACCAAAAGTGCAGTATAAAGAAGAAAGCAATGAAATATGTGACATTACTTATGTATTCGGCATGACTTTAAAAAGGGTGAAAAAAACTTGTATGAAACACGGGATGACTCTCATGATAGTGCAGTGAGTTATGCTGCTCATGTTTTTGAATTCCGCTTCAAAGTGAGAGGTAAAATTAGCGAAGTGATCCAAAGACTGTTACTGAGACTGCGGGATGGTGAAATTGTGAAATCAAGCAGTATTCACCACTTGTTGTAATGAATCAAATTACCTGATACATTGACCAACGTTTCGGAGCAACAAGGATAATCAATGCAAGTCAGTTTGGATACAGAAAAACACATATATCCAACAGATATCGTTTTTGAGAGAAATTTGTAGTTCTTGAGCAAAAACCCAGCATAAAAAAAGATAAACGTAATTCAGAAGGTGATGAAGTTAATGCGGATTCTAACTATCCACAATTATTTAATTTTAGTAAAACCATTTGCAGTGGAGTCACAGTAAGTGTTTTCATCAAGCAAATTACTTTTAAAGTAAAAATCCTTTACCATCCCATACGAGCGGCACACTTTTGCTTATCAAACGATAGTTGCTAATTTGGATCTGGCTTTGTAGTACTTTACAATTGCTATACGGAATTCAAGAAGACTACT
Organism: Uloborus diversus; assembly: GCF_026930045.1. NCBI lineage: Eukaryota > Metazoa > Arthropoda > Arachnida > Araneae > Uloboridae > Uloborus > Uloborus diversus. The sequence continues at coordinate 136,586,026 of NC_072738.1, forward strand.
AATTTAAGCAATGAAAGTATTCCATCCTAAAAAGCACAACTTTTTCTCTTTGTGATAAATATCTAATTTTTTGAAGAATAAAGTCAATCCTGCGGGATCCCGGGATCCCGTGGGGTTGGCACTTCACAATCTCGAAATCCCGCGGGACTAAATTCGGCACGGAATTGGAAACCCTAATTCCAGTGAAGAAAATGCGTTATTTTATTAATTTGAAAAACAAAACTCTTACGTAAAATAGGGGGTGGAGGGGTTTGAAAAATCTTACTTACCCTTACATGGGGGTAGGGGAAGGTCCAAAATTGTCAAAATCATCTTTACGTAATTAATGAATGGCCCCAACTCAATTTCGGGGTTTGCCGGGTTTTTTTTTTCTGTTTTTTTTTTTTTTTTGATATTTAAACTTGTAATCACGTAAACCTTTGAAAAATAGTGAAAAAAATCAGAAAAAAACGCAAGCATTTTGATATTTCAGATTGTTTTAAGGGGAAAAAAAAGCTAAATGCCAAGTTTTGTAGTTTAGCAATTGCTTTTTACGCAAACTTAAGTAAACTAAGAATACCAATGAGTTTCAAGACTTGGCAAATTGCATCTATTTATTCACTTAAAAACAATTTAAGTGGTCTCGAAAATATCTTTAAGAGTCATTCTTTTTTTTTTATATGCGTACAAAAACGGCTTTGGTTCATTAAGAACCTCATTTTCTTCATTAGAGACAAAGAAAAACCATTGGGAGGAATTAGAATTCGCAACGTTATTGAGTTCCCGCGAACTTTACGACTCCATAAGCAAAGCTGTTTTAAGCCTCAGTGTACTGCTGCATGCTTTTTGGTAAATAAAGTAGAAAATATTACATCATAAAAAAAGACGATTAAAGTAACGTTTGTAAAAGAAACTTTAATAGTTAATTAATACAAAAAATAGTACACTTTATACGAAAGGTAGTGTCTTGATTGCAAAATCTCATTAAATGGCAAACATTAACAATCATTCAAAATTATCTAAACATTCTTATACAAATAAAAAAAGAACCATTTTTCTATGAGTCTAAAAAAAGATAATTAATTTTTATAATTAACGAAGGTCATTATTGTTTTCAACATTTTGCTTGGACTCAATAGTTTAAAATGGTACTGTATTTGAGAACAAAAAGGGAGAGGGAAGGGAGGGGTGGGGCTCAAGTTTTATTTCTCAAGAACATTAAGATGTTGTGAATGACAATGCTTTCCCTCTATCCTGTTACTAGACCGCCATTATTTCCAAACGTTACGTTTTACCAAAGCTTTTATTTTGGATGCAGTTAAAAAGGAGAATTTTTGATGCACTGAAAATGCATTAGTGTAAATTTAACACCAGAAATACGGAGGGGGGGGGGGGAGGTCATTTTTACTCCAAACAAACATTTTTTGCCTACCACTCCTCTGTATTTTCATAAAAACCAACAGTAATAACAATGTAAACGATATAGTCATACTTCTGAAGCGTAATTCACACATCGCCCGCATGTCCCCTTCGCCAAGTTAAACGGAAGGACGTACGTTTTCCGAAAAGGGTCGGGGGCAATACGGCATTTTGACGGTCGCCCGCCAAACTTCTCTACTTAAATAGTCCTAATTAACGTTTCTGGGACCTAAATTTCGAGAAATTTCAAGGAGAGAGCTCTTAATTAATTTTTTTATCATTTTCAACCTCCATAACTAAATGCGAACTATAATCGTGTTTTTATAACTTTAATTCCGGAACTTTTCCGGGGGAGAGCCTGAAGCCTCCCCCTGAAACTATCCACGATGATCTAAAACTCCGTTTTTTTGAACAGTATTGAAAAATCCCCGCCGGAGAGTGTCTACAGGAAGTAGCGATCGTACCTCTCCCCCCCCCCCTCATCCCTTGCATCCGGGCTTGAGGCTGTAACATGTACCCAAAGTTATTCACAATAAATTCTTTATAGTAATGTACATAAAGTAAACGCGGAAAAGTGAATCAACGTGAAAACATTTCTAACACATCTTATGCACTTTAATACGTTTTGATTTTCTATTTAATATTAAATGTTAATAACAGCTCGCTTCGAAACAGAAACGTACTTCAAAAAATTCTTTTAGAAAAAAAAATAAGGTCATTAATATTTTATGACATAATGCAATAATGAACACGGGTCGATATTAATGCGAATAAGATTTCCCATCATCTTTGAAAGGATTAGGGATTATTCTCCGAAATTCTAATTAGAAATTTAATATCAAATACAAACTAAAAGTAAGAGAAGGGTTATTGAACTTGTGTACAAAGGGACAAATTAATTTATGAAGAAAATGACTTGAAACATGAAATTAATCAGGTAACATTTCCTTTGTGAATAAAATGAAGGTAATATGGCTAATCTGAACTGAATATTTCTTCATATTTTTTAAATTAAAGTAAGAAAAAAGTATAAAACATTACATTATTTTATTCTTTTCTTTTTCAATTAAAAAATAACTACCAGGTAAAGTTATTACTTATTAATAAACAGAACAGTGATAAACTTCTAGAAGCTTCAATAGCAAAAAAAAAAAAAAAAAATGTTGGCCGGCTGAAATCCCTTTCATTTTACACTAAAACTTAAACGTCGACGGTTTAGGGTACAATGGGTTTTTTCCTTCAGTCAAAAGTACTACCTTTAGCCATTGAAATGGATAAAATGAGTAAAAAAAATAAATAAATAAATAACATGGACCCAGAAAATACTTTCATTTTCCCCACAGTTTTTTTTAATTCATTTTTTAAAATGTCTGATTTTTTTAAACAAGGCGTGGTCTTGTTGACGTCACAAGTAAAGCACTTTGAAGCAACTTTCTACAACGTTTCCACGTTATGATAATCAAGCAGCGAATTAAATATTGCGCTCTACGCTTGCTATCTGCCATATCGTTGCCAATACACGTGAGTAAAGATGCGAATTAAATATTTTGCCCTGTGAATGGCAACACTGAATGGCATTTCATCATTTGTGACGTCATCGGCAGAAGCGGTAAACGAAAAAAGCGCTCCGATTTAAGTAATTTTTTTAAATGTTAAACGTAAACAAAATTATCACAAAATGGTCAGATCCTATGTTTTTTAAGCATGCTCTTTCAGAAAAAAATACTTTTAAAATTTTGGAAACGACACCATTGTGTCAATCGCTTTTTTGAACGATATTTTAAATGTTTGGTGTTGTATAAACTTAAATTTGTTATACATTAATTTTGGAGGTATTTTGATCTGAATTAGTTTGTTTTTAAACCATCATCTCAAGAACTCCTCACTATCACACACTGCACATGGCACAAATAACATCCGTAAGCAATATTTAGGTAGTTACTTTTTAAACACCGATCAATGGGAAATTTAGAATACGCGCAAATTAAAATTTTCTTTTTCTGCCTCATTAAGACAAAACCGTCTTTACTGATCATTTACCCTCGGTCGCCCGTGGTCAGACAGTAAGCAGCGCTTAGGACACTATAGTAGGGAAGCTGACTTATCCGACATTTTGGTTTCGAAACTGTAAGCTTGATACAGTCAACTCTCGATAACTCCAAGTCCCAAGAGACCGGCTAAAGGGAGCGTGTTATTGGTAGTTTGAGTTATGGGAATTTTCCACAACAGTCTCAAGAATTCGGGACCCACTGAAAATTTCGAGATAAAGGAATATTTGAGTTAGAATCTTCGAGTTATTGATATCCGACTGCAATATTACTATGCGCTTTCTCGTCTCCCATCAGCCGTTGTCAAACAACGTTTGACTGAAGTAGTGTTTGATGCTCTCGTTGAGAGGTTTTTTTTTTTTTTTTTTTTTTTTTTTTCAGTTTTGGAAAAAGGAGAAGTCAAAAAGACTCGACTCCAGCTACAGCATTCAATTCTGTAAAAACTGATTAAATCGGAAACCTTTTGGAAGATGCTAAACTACATTTTCAAAGAAAGTCTTCTCGGAAATGTTTCCAACAATAACAGAGCCACTAGGAGAAGTGTGTTGTTGTTGTCATGTGCCAGCTAATCTGGCAAATGGGGTGCGCTGCTTCACTTTTCCAACTATAACAATGCCAACTTTCACAGTAGACACATGCCATAAGAACCCTTTTATAGGGCAGGCAACTATTCACATCAGAACAACACATGCACACAAAAAAGTACTAGGAGAAAAGAAAGGATGTACATCCATGCTCGAGCCGGGATTGGATCCCGAGACCTTCCGATCGCAGTCAGATTGCTCTGACCACTAGACGAAGTGGATAGCAGGAGAAGTGTGTGAATTCCCATAAAAAGACTTCTTCGAGGGTTTTTAAGTTTCAAATACTCCAAACATTCAAATGTTTTCTTCGGTCAAAGGTCGGATACCTTTCCAACACAAATTCTGTATCAGTTATCGCATATGCAATACTAGTCTTGTTTATCAAATTTAACTAAAACAGATTACGGGAAACTCGAAACGTAATTCCTATTGCAAACTATATTTTATAGGCACATTATTAGCAACTAAACAAATTTTGGCCAAAACCAATTATTAACCAAACAATTTGTGGCTACGTTTTTCTTGCTTTTTGATTACTTAAAAAATATATATAATTGATATAAGTAATAATAGTTATTGTCAAAGTTTTTTTATGGCTAAATTTATAAAAATATTTTTTAATATTATTTTTTAACTTCTCAAACCTAAAATAGTTTAATTTCACAGTCTTTTAACTCCTAGCTTTTTAATATCTCTATATTTTATGATTTTCCCAACAAGATTAGGTATTTTTACATGCTTTGCTTACATGAAATACTAATCATTGATAATAATAACTTATTAAAATATATTAGTATTAGTCTTGCAGCAATCGTTAAGCATGTTGTGGCATTATGCTTAATGATTGACACAAGTTACACCATTAATGAATGCACTTCAAAAATTATTATTATTTTGTACACTTAAAACCGATAAACAAATTGCGACAATAATTACTAACGAAATATTAGTAAATAGTGGGTAGGTAAAGCACAGTAACTGCAAAAATAAACTTTTAAAATATTCGAAGGAAAGAATTTCGGATTCCTTTCTATTGAATGCAAAGTGAAATTTGAAGCTTTGTTCGTGTTTTATTTTCAACTGAAACCAAATAAGTAAGTGAGTACAATAAAGTTAAACTGCAATGGTTGACTAAAATGCAAAAAAAAAAAAAAAAAAAAAAAAAAAAAAGAAGAAGAAGAAAGAAAAAGAAAAAGAAAAAGAAAAAAAAATCTAATTTGAATTCTGAAACTTTGAATTCAAATTATGTTTTTCGCAATCACGAGTTGCGACAAGACCCTACTCATTAGAGTTATTGTTTCTAGAAATGGCTCCCCCCCAAGCATGTCCCTCCACCTGGGTGGTTATGTGTGTTTAGTTGTGTGTGTGCAGGCTTAAGTGTGTGCACGTAGGCCTGTGTATGTGTGTAAAGGCGCTCACGCGTTGGCGAGTGTGTATGAGCATGCGTGTGAAGGGCATGGACGCAACCACCCAGCAGAAATGGATTCCGGGGGACAGTGCTCAGGAACAGAGCAGCAGTGCCGCCGCCGCGCCGGTGGGCGGTGGTGCTGCTGGTCCAAGCTGAAAAATAAACCCAACGTCAGGGACTGTCAAATGAGAACAATAAGCAATCGTGATTGCTCAAAAATTAAAAATTTGCAGTTACTGTGCTTTAACTTCCCATCGCAGTGTGTGTTAATCGAATAATTATTTTTAACATATTTTCCAGCTTCTCAAACTATTAACGGCGTATCGGCGACGAAGGTTCAAGAAATCGTTTTCAAAGTATCTGAAATACAATTTTGCCTCCGATTGTAACACCCGTTTTAATATCAATTGCTTTCTCTAAATCAGCTATTAATGACAAATTGCTAACAATGAATCCAGCGATCCTTTCTCTCTGTAACTGCTTAAATTACCACTTTAATCATGGACGTGACTTGCATATATTGCGAGAAGAAATTACGTTCGACAAGTCTATTCGTGCATAAAACTCTCTTGATCAGTTTCTCAAATTCATATTTACCTTTTGATGTTCTCATCAGAAGCAAAAGGGATATTCTACGCAAAACCAGATATTTCATCTCGCACGGGACAGATCTATGCTTCATTTTGTCACAAATAATCATAGTATTTTTTTTTTATTTGTCTTTCTTCTAGATCTGCCACACGTGACAGATCTATGCTTCTCTTCATCACAAACAAATCGCTGTAATAAAAGACAATTCTGTTTTCATTTTTGAAATGTTTCTTTTTTTTAGATCTTTTGTATGTGACAGATCTATATTTAGTTGCGTAACAAATAATCATTGTGAAAAACAACATTCTTCTTTTTATTTTGAACTTCTTCTCTCTTCTAGATCTGTCGCAGGTGACAGATCATTATTTCATTTCGTAAGAAATAATCGCTGTAATAAAGAATATCCTTTCTCTTATTATTATTTTTTAAATTTTTCTTTTTCCTAGATCTTTCGTACGTGAGACAGATCTATATTTTATTGCGTAACAAATAATCATTATGAAAAACAACATTCTTCATTTCCTTTTGAATTTCTTCTCTCTTCTAGATCTGTCGCAGGTGACAGATATATATTTCATTTTGTAAGAAATATTTGTTGTAACAAACGAAATTCTTATTTCCATTTTGAAATTCGACCATTTTCTAGATCTGTCGCACGGAACCGATTTATGCTTCGTCACAAAAAAAAATCGCTGCAAAAAATAAAATTCTTCTTTTATTTTTAAAATTTTTCTTTTTACTAGATCTTTCGTACGTGAGACAGATATATACTTTATTGCGTAACAAATAATCTTTGTAATAAACAAAATTTTTACTTCCTTTTTGAAATTCGACCACCTTCTATATCTTTCGCACGTAACGGATCTTTCATTCTGTATGAAATAATCATTTTAATATGCAAAATTCTTTTGAATATGAATGATTTTTTAGGTAAACATTTGTTATGAAATTTTTAAACATTACTTTTGAAACGAAATATGGAATCGTCACGCGACAATGTTTTATTTTCCGTGAAATGGCCAACTATTTGTTTGTTTCTGAAACAAACACTAAAAAATATTTAGTTTGAAGGAAAAGTTTTATTTAAAAAAACTGCTAGAATAGTTCTGAAGGATATATTGCCAGAATTCTGATATAAAAAGTATGTCCTGCATATCACCGATCAACCTCATTTGCAAAATAGGAACTAAAAACATATATCACTGCATATATTTATGTAATTGAATTTTTTTAATACAAAAGTTCCAAAGCTATAGTATATCTTCAAGCCACATTTTTAAAAATAAAAATTTAGATGCCTTGGTCGGTTGCGGACACTGCCTTTAGAAGAACGCCAACGTGACATTTACAAGGCGTTTTATTTAAGAATTAAAAACAGTACAGTTATACAATTAATTTCCCAATATTTACTAATTGGATGCCTCAGTTGCCAAATCGACAAACTCCATAAAACAAAAAAGTACAGAAAAGTTATGAAGGAGATTGTGTTATCCATAAGAGGGGTAAATAGGCTTTCGTGTTACATTTTCTGCCATACCATGTTTAGAAATGTACTGAACCAAAACTTAAATATAAACTCAAATGCTAAGCATTGATAAAGCCCTATTATAGCAGAAATGAGGATTTTTTTTTCAAGCACAGTCAATCGATTTGGTAATTGAGGCATCCTATTAGCTTTAGGCATGTTTTTCTTTTAGACTATATATTACACAATACAAGAGAATCGCCCGGGAAAGTGTGACGGGTGAATATTGCTGATTGCTACTACATTTAATAAAAGCAATTGCCTGTTTCATAGTCTAAATTTTAACCTTGACTGCAGTGGTTTAACCTGAAGCTCCAGTAGATAACGTTCATTGTTGACCGCTTTTTCGTTTCAGCATTCCTCTAAAATGAGTCTTACCAGTAAAACAGAGAAGTTGCCGGATCCAGCCTTTACAAAATAAAGCCTTTCCCTGCATGTCAAATATTGCTAAAAAATATTAGCAAAATATCATGATATGGAGCGAGTTTCATTGTTGATGACGTCAGGTGCATTACTCGATCAGTGAATTTGCCATTGTGTATATGAGGAAAATGATTTTACCAAATAAATACTTTAGCTTTTCAATAACTACTAAGAACTACATATTTAGCACTTCCAAGACCGAAATTTTTAATAAGCATATGTTTTACAACACTTAAATTTCATATTCTCAACATAGAAATATTTCTTGAATAGAAATAGCAACAGAGAGATGAGGGAGGAAATAGAAAAACCTCCTGTTGAAGGTCAAATTGTTTATTGCAGGGGAGCCGCGACGAATGGTTTGGAGAAACCCCAGACCCTTCGATTTAATTATAAATTACTAATTCTAATATGATCGTTTAAATGCACGCAAGAACTACATACCTTTCAGGAGAGGAATTCTAGCTGAGCTAGTGGTCTATTGTAATTGTGAACTCATTTCTCGTATTCATCATAGGATTTTTTTCCCCTTCGTGAAGTATATTTTCAAAATTCAAAACGATCGCTTAAAATCTCAAAAAAAAAAAAAAAAACATTAGCACGTTTGTATTTGCATGTTATTTTTAAGACATTTGATACGATTTTACTTCAAAATGTTTGAATC